>NC_057808.1:318005915-318013773 GCF_018294505.1 Triticum aestivum | reverse complement strand
CCAGCGCGGACGCGCACGTTTTTTTTAAATAAGTTCTGTGGAAAATAATTCGTAGAAAAATAAATAAAAATCAGAAAAATATAAAATAAATTTTCCCCGTCTAGTTAGAAAATCTAGAATAGGGTGAACTTTTTTTAACACAAAATAAATATTTTGAAAACATGCAATATTTTTAATGCAATAAAAATTGCAAATAAATTCCAAATAAATTCCAATAAATGATTTTAACATTTTTCCTCCAGTATTTCAATTGTTTTGGAGAAGTCATATTTTCTCCTCTTATTTATTTTTAAAATTGAAATATTTTTCCGGAGAGAAAAGAATTAAAATAAAATCCTCGTCTTATTATTTGATGAAAATCAAATATGAAAATTCGAGAAAAATCCCCAACTCTCTCCGAGGGTCCTTGAGTTGCTTAGGATTTATCGAGGATTTGTCAAAATGCAATAAAACATGATATGCAATGATGATCTATGTATAACATACCAAATTGAAATTTTGGGATGTTACAAACCTACCCCCCTTAAGATGAATCTCGCCCTCGAGATTCGGGTTGGCTAGAAAACAGGTGGGAGTGGTCTTTCCGTAGATCTTCCTCTCGCTCCCAGGTGGCTTCATCCTCCGTGTGGTGACTCCACTGAACTTTGCAAAACTTGATAACCTTGCTGCGGGTAACTCGGCTGGCATACTCGAGAATCTTAACTGGTTTCTCCTCATAGGTCAAATCACTTTCCAGCTGAATCGCTTCCAGTGGCACAGTATCTCTTAGCGGTATCTCAGCCATTTCTGCGTGGCACTTCTTCAACTGAGAAACATGAAATACATCATGTACTCCAGACAATCCTTCGGGCAATTCCAGCTTGTAAGCAACCTCTCCCATACGTTCCAACACTCTGTATGGTCCGATAAAACGGGGTGCTAACTTCCCCTTAACTCCAAAGCGCTTCACTCCTCGAAGTGGTGATACTCGAAGATACACTCTGTCTCCGACTTCGTGAACTGTCTCCTTTCGTTTAGAATCAGCATAACTCTTCTGCCTGGACTGGGCTACCTTGAGCCTATCGCGAATCAACCTCACTTTCTGTTCAGACTCCTTAATCAAATCTGGTCCAAACAACTGACGGTCTCCAACTTCGTCCCATAACAACGGTGTTCTACACCTCCTTCCGTACAAGGCTTCGAAAGGGGCCATCTTCAAACTGGTCTGATAACTGTTGTTATAAGAAAACTCCGCATATGGTAAATTGTCGTCCCAACTGGATCCGTAATCTAGTGCACATGCTCGCAACATGTCCTCCAAAATCTGGTTGACTCTCTCGGTCTGTCCATCTGTCTGTGGGTGGAAAGCTGTACTGAATTCCAGCCTGGTTCCCAATGTTTCATGTAACTGCTTCCAAAACTTCGAGGTAAATTGGGTTCCTCTGTCTGATACAATGGTCCTCGGAATTCCATGCAAACATACGATCCTGGTCATGTATATCTTTGCCAACTTAGCACTGGTGTAAGTGGTCTTCACTGGAATGAAATGAGCTACTTTCGTCAAACGGTCGACTGCAACCCATATCGAGTCATAGCCTGAACGAGTCCTGGGAAATCCTGTGATAAAATCCATGCCTATTTTATCCCACTTCCATTCGGGTATCGGCAATGGTTGTAGCAATCCTGCTGGCTTCTGATGCTCTGCCTTCACTCTCTGACATACATCACAAACTGCTACGTATTCCGCAATATCCTTCTTCATTCTGGTCCACCAGAAAGTATTCTTCAAATCCAAATACATCTTGGTATTCCCTGGGTGTATCGAGTACGGTGAATCATGGGATTCTTGCAAAATCAACTTCCTGATCTCCGGATCATTTGGCACATATACACGGTCCTCAAACCATAAGGTATCGTGCTCATCCTCACGAAATCCCTTGGCTTTTCCTTTGCTCATCTTCTCCTTTATCTCTTCAATCTCCTTGTCTGTCTTCTGAGCTTCTCTGATCTTTTCCATCAAGGTAGACTGAATCTCCAATGTCGCTAAATAGCCTCTTGGGACTATCTCCAAACATAGCTCGCGAAGGTCCTCGGCTAACTCCTGGGGTATCTCTCCTGTCATGAGGGTGTTGACATGACTCTTGCGGCTCAACGCGTCTGCTACTACGTTAGCCTTTCCAAGGTGATAATGCAATCTCATATCATAATCTTTAATGAGCTCCAACCATCTCCTCTGTCTGAGATTTAACTCCTTCTACGTGAAAATATACTTCAAACTCTTGTGATCTGTGTACACCTCACAATGGTTTCCGATGAGAAAATGTCTCCATGTCTTCAATGCATGCACCACGGCTGCTAATTCCAAATCATGCGTAGCATAATTCTTCTCATGGGGTTTAAGTTGTCGTGAAGCATATGACACAACTCTTCCTTCCTGCATAAGCACTGCTCCAAGTCCTCGACGAGAAGCGTCGCAGTAAACTTCATAGTCCTTGCGTTGATCTGGCAGAATCAACACTGGTGAGGTAACCAATCGTTTCTTCAACTCCTGGAAACTAGCTTCACATTCCTTAGTCCAATTGAATTTGGTGTCCTTCTTCAGTAGCTCAGTCATGGGCTTAGCAATCTTTGAGAAATTCTCGATGAATCTCCGGTAGTATCCTGCAAGTCCAAGAAAACTCCGGATTTCTCCAACTGTCGTGGGTGATTCCCAACTTGTCACTGTGTCGACCTTGGCAGGGTCTACTGCTATTCCTTCTCCAGAAATAACATGTCCAAGGAATCCAACTTCCTTCAGCCAAAATTCACACTTGCTGAACTTGGCGTATAACTGATGTTCTCTGAGCTTCTCAAGTACCATTCGTAAATGCTCCTCATGCTCTTCTTCATTCTTGGAAAAGACTAGAATGTCGTCAATGAACACCATGACGAACTTATCCAAAAACTCCATAAACACTTTGTTCATCAGGTTCATGAAATAGGCAGGTGCGTTAGTCAGTCCAAATGACATAACGGTATACTCATACAATCCATATCTGGTGGTAAAAGCCGTCTTTGGTATATCCTGCTCTCGAATCTTTAACTGATGGTATCCTGATCGTAGATCGATCTTGGAAAATACCTTAGCTCCTTGTAGGCGGTCAAACAAATCATTGATCATCGGCAGTGGGTACTTGTTTTTGATGGTCACTTCATTCAATCCTCGGTCATCAACAACCATCCTCAGCGATCCATCTTTCTTCTCCACTAGAAGTACTGGTGATCCCCAAGGTGACGAACTTGGGCGAATATAGCATTTATCCAGTAACTCCTTGATCTGCTTCTTAATTTCCTCCAAATCCTTTGCGGGCATCCTGTACGGTCTCTTAGATATTGGCCCTGTGCCTGGCAAAAGTTCAATCAAGAACTCAATGTCTCTATCTGGTGGCATGCCTGGCAACTCTTCTGGAAATACATCCGGATAATCCTTCACCACTGGTACTTCCTCCTGTACAACTCCTGATAAGGAATTTACTTGAGTCCTCTTCGGCATATGCCGGGATACATACTTGATCCTTTTTCCTTCCGGGGTGGTAAGCAAAATCGTCTTGCTGGCACAATCGATGTTTCCTCCATACAACGATAGCCAATCCATTCCCAAAATCACATCCAAACCTTGAGATTCCAAAACAATGAGGTCTGAGGGGAAAACATGCCTACCAATGGCCAATGGTATCTGAAAACATCCTTGGGTGGCCATATACTCTGCTCCTGGCGAGGTTACTAACATAGGGGTTTTGAGAACTTGGGTGGACATCTTAAACTTATTCACGAATCCCCTTGATATGTATGAATGCGATGCACCAGTATCGAAAAGAACGGTTGCAGTAAATGACTTAACCAAAAACTTACCTATTACTGCATCAGGCTGAGCTTCAACCTCCTCCACGCTCACGTGGTTCACATGTCCTTTGTTGAACGGGTTCGGCTTCTTCCTGGAGCTTCCATTGCCATTTCCATTTTGGGCTTCAAGACAATCAGTTGCATAATGTCCAGTCTTCTGGCACTTAAAGCAAGTAATGTGACTTAGATCCCTCTTGGTTGGGGTAGATGGGTTGGTGCGGTTCTGTCCGTTGCCTCCTCCATTCCCATTACCATTCTTGGAGCCATTATGGTTGTGCGAACTACCTCCTCCATGGGTATGCTGAAACTGTCCTCCCGACTTCGGGGTAAATCGTGGCTTCTGCTGAGCTCCAGAATTGTACTTCCCTTGTCCATACTTCCTCTTGCGGTTTTCAATCTGCTGTTGCTTCCCTTCAATCATAAGAGCTCTATCTACCAGCTCCTGGTAGTTGTTGAAAGTTGCTACCATCAACTGCATACTCAGTTCATCATTCAGTCCTTCCAAAAATTTCTCCTGCTTGGCAGCATCTGTAGCAACGTCATCTGGTGCATAACGTGCTAGCTTACTGAAATCCTCCACATACTGGCCTACGGTGCGTCCTCCTTGGCGTAGGTTGCGAAACTCACGCTTCTTCATAGCCATGGCTCCTGCTGAAACATGAGCTGTACGGAAAGCTTGCTGAAACTGGTCCCATGTGACAGTGTCAATAGGGTGCGTGGCTGTATAATTCTCCCACCATGATGCTGCGGGTCCATCAAGCTGATGTGCGGCAAAATGCACTCTTTCCGCATCTGTGCATCCTGCAGTGGTCAACTCCCTTCCAACTTTGCGGAGCCAATCATCTGCTACAATCGGCTCGGTGCTACTGGAAAACACCGGCGGGTTTAGTCTTAAGAAACGGACTAAGTGATCAACAGGTGATGGTGGCGGTGGGTTGTTGTTGTTGTTGTTGCCTTGGTTCTGCACTAACACTTGCATCAGGGCATTCTGTTGTTGAATCAACTGGGTGATCTCTGGCGGGAAAACAAATCCGGTGTCGCGTCTCGGAGGCATCTGATAGGTTTAGAAAAGATGAGAGTTAAGGATAGAATGAGGTCTAGAGAGAAAACACTAGCCATATGCTCATGAGAAAAATCAATCAATATCACTCAATCAATTCAAACAAGGCAAAACAATCGATCTAACTAGCGTTACAAAGTGCTTGAACTATACTATTAAATGGGGGAAAACTACTACTGATATGGTGGTCTACTAGAAATTCTGATCCGTTGAAGACTCCATGATGTCTGCTCCGGCTTCATCAACAAAGTCATCTTCACTTGGTTCCGAGTCGGTGTCGTCGATGATGATGTAATTATCCGGACAAGTGCATTCGTCGACTTCTGCTTTTGGTACTGGATTTCCCATGAATACTCCAATCTTCTTCTCCAGGTCGTCATTCTTCCCTACTAGTGCGTTGATTTCCTCCAAATAATCTTCGCGTGTAGCCTTGAGTTCTTCTTGGAGCTCTTTGATCTTCGTTAATGCCTTCTTCAGTTCTTCCTTGTCCGTGCACATCTGGTTCTCCTGGCGACGAATATGTTGGTTCTGCTCCTGGATGAAAGCTGTAATTGATCCATCCTTCTTGGTTCTGATCATCTCCCATTGCGCGTCTCGGCGTCCACAAATTTGGTAAATTGTATCCTTAAGCTCCTGGTGGTAGACTTCTCCAATGCGTCCCATGGCGATGTGTGCGGCCATGCTCTTCCCTAGACTCCAGGTTGGTGCTTCGAAAACCAATCTTATGGGTTCAGTAACTGGCACAAACGTCCTTCCTGGAATGAGAACTTGAATCTTCCAGCTCTCCTCTTCAGGTAATGTAGCGTTGTAGGTTCCGGTGATGCTTGGTATTCCTATGTTCAAGTACTTGGTGACTTCCTTCAAGTGTCGACCAAACGGCGTGTCTTCATCTGGTTGCATGAACTTGCTCCTTGCATTCGCCATTCCTAAAAGAGTAGAAAAAGGAGAGGGGTCAGAAATGAGAAGAGAGAAGCTTTCTAGGGCTTAAGCTTAGTGGTCGTGTCCTACAGTCAACCTGGCTCTGATACCAACTTTGTAGCGACCAGACCTCAAATGGTCTGTGCTGCTGTGCACCAGTGTCATCCCTGGATCAGTAATGCTGACACGCACAGTACAAATGGAGGATTTATAACAAAGTAGCAATCACACACTTATTACATCGAATATCTCCGAAGAGATTAAGTATGATAAACATGGCTTAAGGCCATCTAACAACGATAACAGCGGAAGACTTGGAAGATAAGTGAGTCCATCAACTCCAGCGGCATCACTGAGTATAAGACCACGACCTAAGGCACCTTACTCGTCGTCTGAAAAGTCTGCAACATGAAACGTTGCAGCCCGAAAACGGGTCAGCACATAGGATATGCTGGCAATGTAACACATAGAGAGTAATGAACAATAATAATGCTATACTACATGCATATATGGCTGGTGGAAAGCTCTATGGTTACAGTTTTGCGAAAAGCCAATTTTATCCTACTTCAAAGGAATAAATTTTATTTAACTATCATGGTGGTTGTGAAACATTGAGAAGGTACCTCCAACTCAATCCCAATTAGGTGTCATCATTAACCCAACAAAATTAATTAAAAGTAACATAGTGATGAGATTCAAATGATAATCCAGGTACTAGATACTCAAGTTGTCCATAACCGGGGACACGGCTAACCATGATTAGTTTGTACACTCTGCAGAGGTTTGTGCACTTTTCCCCACAAGACTCGATCGCCTCTGCTTGATTCTCGCATTACATGATGTTTGAGAAACGGATGACCGAGACACAGTCTTTCAGAAACAATCACTCTCTACTCTGGATGGACCGGTACACCTACTTTCCCCTACATCTGCTAGCCCACCTCTTCAAGAGATCTTGTAACCTACTCAACTATGCTAGAGCCCATAATAGCTTGTGGCTGCACACAGAAGTTTCTAGCATGAACAATCTTATGATCCCTTTGAGCCTGGGTGGCGGACCTTATAAAATCAGACAACACTGGGTTCTCCAGGTGCCTCAATCCACCCAGATGTGAGTTTTAGTTGCCACCTTAAGTTGAACCATTAATAAATATCTCACATCTGTCATGAATATCTCTCAAACCCAATCCACGTCTACGAGCATAGCATGGCAATAATAATAGCAACGTAGAAGTAACTCCCAAGGGTTTGATAAGAAAACAGGTAATAGGTACTACCTCAACTACTTCCCAATACCCACAATTTATTTAGATCCTAACCATGCAATTGTTTGATGAAAAGATCTAATGCAATAAAACTGGGTATGAAAAGTATGATCAAAGTGTTACTTGCCTTGCTGATGATCCGCAAAACCTAACGAGTCAAAGTAACAAGCGGCACACTTCGGGTACTCTATCGCAAACAAACAAGCATACAATCAGTACTCATCTAATGCATAGGTAAAACTTGAATGAAAGATCCAACCAGAAAGTTCAACTTAAGAACTCCGGTTTGCAAAAAGAATCAACTCGAAAGAAGCAACGAAAGTCAAACTGCGTAAGAAAGAAGCTTCGTTTACTAATCTGGATCTAGGTCAAATTTTACTGTAGCAAAAACTTGTTTGAGTAGGTTAAACGGAAAGAGAATTTCGAGACGAAACTCTAGGCGCTTGAATCGCCTGATTCCGATAAACGAGCGAGAAGTTAAACAGAAACGAAGATTCGATCAGAAATCGAATCTGAGATAATCGCAGAAAAAAATCCGACGAAAAAGAAAAACGGACGAACGCTTAAAGAACGGACGTTCGTTAACAGAGAAAAAACCGACGAACGCGTTCGTTAAAACAAACGGTTCGGTGAACGCTCGCAAAATAATAAAACCGAAAAAAAACCGATCTAGGGTTTTTTTTAAACAAAGGTTTATTTTTGAAGAAAACCGGCAAACCGAACGGCATCGAGGTCTACCTCGTCGGGGCGGCTC
>NC_057808.1:317661902-317693515 GCF_018294505.1 Triticum aestivum | reverse complement strand
CGTCTACTGTTCATCCAGCCCTCCACACCACGGGGTCCTGTTCAACCACCCCTCCACGGGCACCCCTCCACCGTCTACTGTTCATCCAGCCCTCCACACCACGGGGTCCTATTCAAATACCCATCCACGGGCACCCCTCCACCGTCTACTGTTCATCCAGCCCTCCACACCACGGGGTCCTGTTCATCCAGAGGCAACGCCACCGTTCACTGTTCATCCACCTCCCACCGTAACCGGGAACTCCCCGAAATTTTCCTCCCCCTCGCTTCTACCATGGTTTTTTCCATCATGGACGGCCCAAAGAATGTCATGCAGCTGCATCTCCGGCCCGCCCAGGACGAAAAGCCCATTTTCTGTCATGATTTTTTGTCATAGAAGTAGGAGCCCACCACATATGTGATTATACCGGGTTTTGTCACAATTATCGTCATAGAAGTGTCATATGTATGACAGAAAAAAAATTCGTTCGGCCCAAAATGTCACGGATGTGTCTTTTTTTTGTAGTGGAATGTGTACACTCGTCACCAGGTTCCACTTCCAAAAATCTTAGACGACTGCCCAAAGGTTGAGTACACCGGTATTCTATGTGAGTTCAAATACGATCATGGTGACTGTCGTCTACAGAAGATAGCAATTTGTCGAGTTCCCAACTGTTCTTGGGATTACACGACCTATGAAGTTGTTGCTATCTTCGACAAGCTTGTTGTCGTCCTTACTTCCAAGCCTCAATGGATATTGCTCAAAAATCAATTTCTGTACATGGATGAGTACATGCAATTCAATACGAGGGTCTTGTGTTTGCTGCCACCACTCATGGCACTGTTTTTGCATGGAATCCTGATGCTTTCGGTACGTTTGTCTTCCACCATAATTATAATTGTTTCATCCACATGCATGCGGGTTAGCTAGTTTCCTTTTACTAATTAACCTTCTTGTGTTTCCAAGGTCCTGTGAACATTCCACCACCTATACTTGAAAAAATTTATAACCAAGGGGGAGATGACGATGCTGATGATCACGAGCATGAGGACGAGCAGGACCCATATACTCAGTGGCGCCTGGCAACTTATTCCGATGGATCACCTCGTCTTGTCTGTATACAGGGCACTACTGATGTTACTAAGGAAGCAGGTGTTGTCTCGCATGGTCGCACTGTCCGGACCTATTCCAACATCCGTTGCAGGGTATTCGGGATGGATACTAGTGTACTAACGCCAACACCTTCCCCCTGGTTCAGTATTGAAAGTCTTGGAGGAAACTCGCTCTTCCTTGGACAAAACTATCCAATGATGGCGGAAGGTGATCCAGCTGTTGTTGACACAACGTTACTACCATTTATGAGAAGCAATTGTATCTATACCTCGGACATTGCTATGCTTCCCTACCGTCCCAATATGGGTCCTGACATAGGCTGCTTCAGCCTGGATGATCAGTCCTGCGTTGGTCTCGAGATTGACAGTAGCTGGCCCTTCCTAGAGAATCACTTCTGGTTCAAAGCAAGCGTTTCCAACGCCGACGAGTGGTTGAGCTGAAGTTCATTTCATGGCTTTTTTATTTTTTGTGTGAGAATTTTTTTACTAGAATGTTTTGTTGGAAATGATCTATAATCCAACGTGTATCCTCGTTGTCGTTGTGGGCTGATGACTTGTTGTATGTAATCAATGGTACATTTGCATATGCGTCCATCAACTCACGCCTGCTAGTGGTGTCCATATGAACAGTGCTAGTGATTTTAGTTGCAAAAATTAGATAGTGCTAGTGATTTTTAGCTCCATATTTTGACAAATCGCAGTGTTACAAGTTTGACAAATGGCAATGTTACTAGATAAACAAATGTCAATCTTTCCATTTTGACAAATGGCAACATACCCAAAATGACAGATATGCAAATCTTACCCAATTGTTTGTACGTGGTTGCACACGGGTCATGCAAAACAACCGTTTGCGTTGAAGAGATGCAGAAATCCTGCTCGGCACATTTTCCCTTGGCTTCCTGTGGAAGCTGTCGGTTTGCATACGGGTGTTCTAACTAAAACGTTTGCGATGAGTGTTTTATACTTAAAAACCACTGACTTTTTTAGAAGAAAATCATTTGATAAGTCTGTACATTAAGAGAGAAAAACGCAAGTTCGTTCAAACCATATCTTTCATTCAGTCACACTGCGAATTTATATTCATATGATCAAGAATTCGAGATACAGTATTAAACCCCAAAAAACCTATTTCCGGCGGCGGCGGAGGCCGCGTGCCGTGCCGTCGTTGTCGTCCTCCGGGACGCCGTTGTTGAAGTCTTCAAGGCAGCGCAAAATGTTCTTCACATGTAAATCAAACATCATGTCGTCGCCAGATCGACGGGCAGGGCGCGGGTGGACGGCAACTGGCGCCGCTGAGAGGTAGCGGTCAACGGCAGCGTCCCATGCTGCTGGGGGGCGCGCGCACGGGCACGGGCGCGGCGGGTGCAGCCAAACGCACGGGGGCAAGCGCCACAGTGGGTGGAGGGCGCGCACGGGCACGGGCACGAGCACTAGCATGTACACGAGCTCGCGCGGGTCCATGGAGACCTCACTGACGCCCGCGGCTTCTAGCTCTGCGATAGTGCTGGGCGACTAGCCCGTCAATGCTACGGGGATGGTCGCTGGCGCGAGCGCGGGAATGGGAGCTAGGACGGGAGCGGGTGCTGCAACCGCCGCGGCTAGCTCATTCTGGGCCATGTCCATGAGGCCCCATTCCTCCTTATTTTCTATCTCCTCCGGCTCGGAGTCGACTTCACCAAACTTGAAGACTAGTGGTAGATGATCGTTCTGCGCCATGGCGTTGGTGGAGGTCTGCGGGAGGGAGGGGAATGGGAGGCGAACAGTAAGGCCGCCCGTATTAAAGAGCGGCTCAGGCGCCATTAATGGAGAGGAAGGCGGGCGGCCATGGAAGTCAAAGAGCTCGCTTCCCAATGAGCCTGCACAGCGTATAGCTTGCATGCTTCCCGGTGAGCCTGCGCATTGGAGGACAGCTTGCACGCCTCTCGGTCAGCCTGCGCACCAGACTGCGCTCGCACGCCTCCCGTTCAGTCAAGGTCAAGCAGTTGTCCGCACGGCACCTCCTACAACCATTAAAACCAAGACACGTGGCGTCACGTGAATGGTTAGCAGAACACACACGGTTTGAATTATACAAACGTTTGAGATATTAAAGTGGCGTCACGTGTTGGCTATCATTATTCATGTGCGCCTTCTTTCAAAATGGACACGAAAAATACCACAGCATGTCAGGTGCCATTCCATGATAGCATGCCAAGTTTCATGAATTTCAGACGAGTTTTGGATTTACTAGAATTTAAAAAACTAGGCATTTCAATGTTTTGCCGGCAATCAACGGTGCCCTGGTGTTTGAAATTCATTCCCATTTCTTGCATGGGACCTAAGCATGCACCCAAGGATAGAGATTTGATTCTTCAACCAATTTATATGCACTAGAGCATGTGCATGTAGTTCAAATTTGAATTATGCACATAAATGCATTGAAAACTCAGTTAATGCATAAAAATGTCCAAACGAACCCCGAAAAATCCCAAAAATTGACATAACACTCCTATTGTTCTATGTTGACACGAGAAATTGTTTGAAAGCAATAAGAGGCAATGGATATCGTTTCGTCCCCAAAGGTGGGACGTTCCCTACCGAAACCATCATGCTTGTTGTGAGAAGCTCTGGTTTGTGAGAAGCATATACCCGAACTTTCCCCGAATGGGACAAATTTCTTACCACGGCATGTTGATGCCGCTCTGTGATAGCATGCCAAGTTTCATGAATTTCAGATGAGTTTTATATTTACTAGAATTTAAAAACCAGGCATCTCAACATTTTGCCGGCAATCAATAGTGCCCTCATGTTTGAATTTCATTCCCATCTCTTGCATGGGACCTAGAAATTCACCCAAGGAGACACATGTGATTTTTCAACCAACTTTAGTGCATTGGAGCATGTGCTTGTAGTTCAAATTTGAATTATGCACATAAAATGCCTTGAAAACCCAGTTAATGTATAAAAAAGGCCAAACGGACACCGAAAAATTCCAGGACTAAACACAACACTCCTGTTGTTCTATATTAACACTAGAAATTTTTTGAAAGCAATAAGACGCAATGGATATCATCCCGTCCCCAAAGGTGGTACGTTTCCTATCAAAACCATCATGCTTTTTTTTATAGAAAGACTGTAAGGGAACCCCCTACAGTATAATTGGTGCAACAAACCCAAATTGCAAGTACCATGCCTTGAACTTGGGTGGGTGGGAAGGCATCAACCCCTTCCCACCACTAGGCTATGCCTTAATCTGCAACCATCATGCTTGTTCTGAGAAGCTCTGGTTTGTGAGAAGCTTATACCGAAACATGCCCCAAATGGGACAAAATTTTCACCACGGCATGTTGATGCCGCTCCATCATGCCAAGTTTCATGTATTTCAGACGAGTTTTGGATTTACTAGAATTTAAAAACCAGGTATCTCAATGTTTTGCCGGCAATCAACAATGCCCTGGTGTTTGAAATTCATTCCCGTCTCTTGCATGGGACCTAAGCATGCACCCAAGGACACACATGTGCTTTTTCAACCAACTTTGGTGCATTGGATCATGTCCTTGTAGTTCAAATTTGAATTATGCACATAAAATGCCTAGAAAACCCAGTTAATTAATGTATAAAAAAGGCCAAACGAACCCCAAAAAATTCATTCCCATTTCTTGCATGGGACCTAAGCATGCACCCAAGGACACAGATTTGATATTTCAACCAATCTATATGCACTAGAGCATGTGCATGTACGTAGTTCAAATTTGAATTATGCACATAAATGCATTGAAAACTCAGTTAATGCATAAAATGTCCAAAAGAACCCCGAAAAATCCCAAAAATTGACACAACACTCCTGTTGTTCTGTGTTGACACGAGAAATTTTTTGAAAACAATAAGAGGCAATGGATATCGTTTCGTCCCCAAAGGTGGGACGTACGTTCCCTACCGGCTTGTTGTGAGAAGCTCTGGTTTGTGAGACGCATATACCCAAACCTGCCCCAAATGGGACAAATTTTTTACCACGGCATGTTTATGCCGCTCCATGATAGCATGTCAAGTTTCATGAATTTCAGAAAAGTTTCGGATTTACTAGAATTTAAAAACCAGGCATCTCAATGTTTTGCCGGCAATCGACGGTGCCCTGGTGTTTCAAATTCATTCCCATTTCTTGCATGGGACCTAAGCAAGCACCCAAGGACACAGGATTGGTTTTTCAACCAATTTATATGCACTGGAGCATGTGCATGTAGTTCAAATTTGAATTATGCACATAAATGCATTGAAAACTCAGTTAATGCATAAAAATGTCCAAACGAACCCCAAAAAATCACAAAATTTGACACAACACTCCTGTTGTTCTATGTTAACACGGGGAAAAATTTGAAAGCAATAAGAGGCAATGGATATCATTTCGTCCCCAAAGGTGGGACGTTCCCTATCGAATCCATCATGCTTGTTGTGCGAAGCTCTGGTTTGTGAGAAGCTTATACCCGAACCTGCCCCAAATGGGACATTTTTTTACCACGGCATGTTGATGCCGTTCCATGATAGCATGCCAAGTTTCATGAATTTCAGACGAGTTTTGGATTTACTAGAATTTAGAAACCAGGCATCTCAACGTTTTGCCGGCAATCAATAGTGCCCTGGTGTTTGAATTTCATTCCCATCTCTTGGATGGGACCTAGAAATTCACCCAAGGACACACATGTGATTTTTCAACCAACTTTGGTGCATTGGAGCATGTGCTTGTAGCTCAAATTTGAATTATGCACATAAAATGCCTAGAAAACCGAGTTAATGTATAAAAAAGGCTACACGAAGCGTGAAAAATTCCAAGATTAAACACAACACTCCTTTTGTTCTATGTTGACACTAGAAAGTTTTTGAAAGCAATAAGAGGCAACGGATATCGTCCCATCCCCAAAGGTGGTATGTTCCCTGTCGAAACCATCATGCATGTTGTTAGAAGCTCTGGTTTGTGAGAAGATTATACCCAAACCTGCCCCAAATGGGACAAAATTTTCACCACGGCATGTTGATGCCGCTCCATGATAGCATGCCAAGTTTCATGAAATTCATACGAGTTTTGGATTTACTAGAATTTAAAACCAGGTATCTCAACGTTTTGCCGGTAATCAACAGTGCCCTGGTGTTTGAAATTCATTCCCATCTCTTGCATGGGACCTAGAAATTCACCCAAGGACACACATGTGATTTTTGAACCAACTTTGGTGCATTGGAGCATGTGCTTGTAGTTTAAATTTGAATTATGCACATAAAATGCCTAGAAAACCCAGTTAATGTATAAAAAAGGCCAAACGAACCCCGAAAAATTCATTCCCATTTCTTGCATGGGACCTAAGCATGCACCGAAGGACACAGATTTGATTTTTCAACCAATTTGTATGCACTGGAGCATGCATGTAGTTTAATTTAGAATTGTGCACGTGAAATGGCTAGAAAACCAGTTTAATGTATAAAATGTCGAAACGAACCCTGAATAATTCCAATTCTTTTACGACACACATATAGTTGCATGTTCACTGCAGATAAAAGGTGTAGCAATTCAAACAACGTCCATTGCCGCTGTGACCCCATTTTGTAATTCGAATCAAGTAGATCCCTCACAGTTTATTATCACCAACCGTGTGAGATTTAGTACAAAATATCTTGGAGCACCGTCGGTGTATAGTACGCCTATGGCTTACGCGAGAAGGTGCATCGGCTACAGTCCACAGCCGGCGTGTCAAGCACACTAGCTCGCTCCCCAAAAACTCCACCTCTGCATCCCTCGCAATCTCGAAAATATTACTCCTCTTAATCTCGAAAATATCTACCGCCTGGAAGGTTTTAATGTTTGATAGCACACGATTAGTATGTGTAGACCGTGTGCGATGTCTGTTACTCCCGCTCTGCTTCAGTCCCTTGATTCAAATTTTCAGTTGCCCCGGCATTTTACTCTTGCCTCTACATCCCTCGCAATCTCAAAAATATCTGCTCGCCCTTGATCCAAATTATCAGTAGCCCCGCCTTGTTACTCCCGCCTAGTAAAATTTTCAGTTGCCGCAGTATTTCCTCAAACAGAACCCCCCCCCCCCCCCGCCGCCCCCTCCACACACAACCCAAAACCTCCGCTCACACAGACACACACAACCCTCGAAACCATTGGTAGGTCGCCACCATCGCTGATGCCTCCATCCTCAACCTCTGCCTGTGTGCCGGGTAGCTCGAGGAGCCAATGGACAAAAAGAGGTTTATCGCTGCCTTTTCGCCCAACGCCGGCGAGGTGGCCTCCGAGGTGTACCCGTCGTCCTCCGCGGGCCCGATCCACCGTCGTCGGTCACCCGATCCGCCCGCCGCCGCGCCCCTACGCCAGTTCGAGGACTTCCCCGTCCTCCCTCGGACCCGGCAGCCGACGAAGTCCTACCTTGGGGTTCGGCAGCGGCGGTGGGCGACGTGGGTCACCAAGATTGCAGATCGAGAGACCCACACCCGCCGGTGGCTCGGTAGCTCCCACACGGCCGAGCTCGCGTGGACCACGAGGCGTGAGAGCGCCTCGAGGCCGAGGCCGCCGACGAGGCCTGCATGCAAGAGCTCCGCCAGCAGCACCCGGAGCTCGTGGAGGCGGAGCGGGCGATCTTTGCTGGCGCGGAGGGCAGCGAGGTTATCGCGCTCTCCTCCAATGATGAGGTCGAAGGCAGCGAGGACGGTGGCACGGAGGGCGGTGAGGTTATCGCGCTCTCCTCTGATGACGAGGTCGAAGGCGGCGGCGGCGCGGAGGGCGTCGAGGTGGGCCCTGAGGACGAGGAGATCGACGTCGACGAGTGGAGGAGTGCCTTCCCCAACGACCCCGACGACGGTATGTTACCTCTTGAGAACTGCATTGGTTTTCCCTTGAAGAGGAAAGGGTGATGCAGCAAAGTAGCGTAAGTATTTCCCTCAGTTTTTGAGAACCAAGGTATCAATCCAGTAGGAGGCCACACACGAGTCCTTCGCACCTACACAAACAAATAAAATCCTCGCAACCAACGCAATAAAGGGGTTGTCAATCCCTTCACGGTCACTTACGAAAGTGAGATCTGATAGATATGATAAGATAATATTTTTGGTATTTTTATGATAAAGATGCAAAGTAAAATAAAAGGCAATAAAAATAGCTAAGTGTTGGAAGATTAATATGATGGAAAATAGACCCGGGGGCCATAGGTCTCACTAGTGGCTTCTCTCGAGAGCATAAGTATTACGGTGGGTGAACAAATTACTGTTGAGCAATTGACAGAATTGAGCATAGTTATGAGAATATCTAGGTATGATCATGTATATAGGCATCATGTCCGCGACAAGTAGACCGACTCCAGCCTGCATCTACTACTATTACTCCACACATCGACCGCTATCCAGCATGCATCTAGAGTATTAAGTTCAAAAGAACAGAGTAACACTTTAAGTAAGATGACATGATGTAGAGGGATAAACTCATGCAATATGATATAAACCCCATCTTGTTATCCTCGATGGAAACAATACAATACGTGCCTTGCTGCCCCTGCTGTCACTGGGAAAGGACACCGCAAGATTGAACCCAAAGCTAAGCACTTCTCCCATTGCAAGAAAGATCAATCTAGTAGGCCAAACTAAACTGATAATTCGAAGAGACTTGCAAAGATAACCAATCATACATAAAAGAATTCAGAGAAGATTCAAATATTGTTCATAGATAAACTTGATCATAAACCCACAATTCATCGGTCTCAACAAACACACCGCAAAAGAAGATTACATCGAATAGATCTCCACGAAGATCGTGGAGAACTTTCTATTGAGATCCAAAGAGAGAGAAGAAGCCATCTAGTTAATAAGTATGGACCCGAAGGTCTGAGGTAAACTACTCACACATCATCGGAGAGGCTATGGTGTTGGTGTAGAAGCCCTCCGTGATCAATGCCCCCTCCGGCGGAGCTCCGGAAGAGGCCCCAAGATGGGATCTCACGAGTACAGAAGGTTGCGGCGGTGGAATTAGGTTTTTGGCTCCGTATCTGGTAGTTTGGGGGTACATAGGTATATATAGGAGGAAGAAGTACGTCGGTGGAGCAACGTGGGCCCCACGAGGGTGGAGGGCGCGCCTGGGGAGGGGGGGGGTAGGCGCGCCCCCTACCTCGTGCCTTCCTGGTTGATGTCTTGACGTAGGGTCCAAGTCCTTTGGATCACGTTCGTTCCGAAAATCACGTTCCCGAAGGTTTCATTCCGTTTGGACTCTGTTTGATATTCTTTTTCTGCGAAACTCTTGAATAGGCAAAAAACAACAATTCTGAGTTGGGCCTCCGGTTAATAGGTTAGTCCCAAAATAATATAAAAGTGTGTAATAAAGCTCATTTAACATCCAAAACAGAATATAATATAGCATGGAACAATCAAAAATTATAGATACGTTGGAGACGTATCAAGCATCCCCAAGCTTAATTCCTGCTCATCCTCGAGTAGGTAAATGATAAAAACAGAATTTTTTGATGTGGAATGCTACTTAGCATAATTTCAATGTAATTCTTCTTATTGTGGCACGAATGTTCAGATTTGATATGATTCAAGATAAAAGTTTAATGTTGGCATAAAAGTAATAATACTTCAAGCATGCTAACCAAGCAATTATGTCTTATCAAAATAACATAGCCAAAGCAAGTTATCCCTACAAAATCATATAGTCTGGCAATTGGTTCATACTTTTTAACGCGCTTCAGCCTTTTCAACTCTTACGCAATACATGAGCGCAAGCCATGGATATTGCACTATGGTGGAATAAGGTATAATGATAGGGGTTATGTGGGAAGACAAAAAAGGAGAAAGTCTCACATCAACGAGGCTAATCAACGGGCTATGGAGATTCCCATGAATTGATGTCAATGCAAGGAGTAGGGATTGCCATGCAACGGATGCACTTAGAGCTATAAGTGTGTGAAAGCTCAAACAAAAGGAACTAAGTGGGTGTGCATCCAACTTGCTCGCTCACGAAGACCTCGGGCATTTGAGCAAGCCCATCATTGGAATATACAAGCCAAGTTCTATAATGAAATTTCCACTAGTATATGAAAGTGACAAAATGAGAGACTCTCTATCATGAAGATCACGGTGCTACTTTGAAGCACAAGTGTGGTAAAAGGATAGTAACATTGTCCCTTCTCTCTTTTTCTCTCATTTTTTTATTTGGGCCTTTTCTCTCTTTTTTATGGCCTCATTTTTTTAGTCCGGAGTCTCATCCCGACTTGTGGGGGAATCATAGTCTCCATCATCCTTTCCTCACTTGGGACAATGCTCTAATAATGATGATCATCACACTTTTATTTACTTACAACTCATAAATTACAACTCAATACTTAGAACAAAATATGACTATGTGGATGCCTCCGTCGGTGTACCGGGATATGCAATGAATCAAGAGCAACATGTATGAAATAATTATGAATGGTGGCTTTGCCACAAATACAATGTCAACTACATGATCATGCAATGCAATATGACAATGATGGAGCGTGTCATGATAAACGAAACGAAGGAAAGTTGCATGGCAATATATCTCGGAATGGCTATGGAAATGCCATAATAGGTAGGTATGGTAGCTGTTTTGAGGAAGATATAAGGAGGTTTATGTGTGATAGAGCGTATCATATCACGGGGTTTGGATGCACCGGCGAAATTTGCACCAACTCTCAAGGTGAGAAAGGGCAATGCACGGTACAGAAGAGGCTAGAAAATTGTGGAAAGGTAAGTGTGCGTATAATCCATGGACTCAAATTAGTCATAAAGAACTCATATACTTATTGCAAAAATTTATTAGCCCTCAAAGCAAAGTACTACTACGCATGCTCCTAGGGGAAGGGTTGGTAGGAGTTAACCATCGCGCGATCCCGACCGCCACACAAAGGATGACAATCAATAAATACCTCATGCTCTGACTTCGTTACATAACGGTTCACCATACGTGCATGCTACGGGAATCACAAACTCCAACAGAAGTATTTTTCAATTCCACAATTACTCAACTAGCACAACTATGATATTACCAGCTTTATATCTGAAAACAATTATCAAGCATCAAATTTCTCATGATATTATAATTAAAGCAAATTGCCATGCTGTTTTAAGACTCTCAAAATAATATAAGTGAAGCATGAGAGATCAATAGTTTCTATAAAACAAATCCACCGCCGTGCTCTACAAGATATAAGTGAAGCACTAGAGCAAAACTATATAGCTCAAAAAATATAAGTGAAGCACATAGAGTATTCTAATAAGTTCCAATCTATATGTGACTCTCTCAAAAGGTGTGTACAGCAAGGATGATTGTGGTAAACTAAAAAAACAAAGACTCAAATAATACAAGACGCTCCAAGCAAAACACATATCATGTGGTGAATAAAAATATAGCTCCAAGTAAAGTTACCGATGGAAGTAGACGAAAGAGGGGATGCCTTCTGGGGCATCCCCAAGCTTTGGCTTTTTGGTGTCCTTAGATTATCTTGGGGTGCCATGGGCATCCCCAAGCTTAGGCTCTTGTCACTCCTTGTTCCATAATCCATCAAATCTTTCACCCAAAACTTGAAAACTTCACAACACAAAACTCAGCAGAAAATCTCGTGAGCTCCGTTAGCGAAAGAAAACAAAACACCACTTCAAGGTAATGTAATGAACTCATTATTTATTTATATTGATGTTAAACCTAATGTATTCCAACTTCTATATGGTTTATAAACTATTTTACTAGCCATAGATTCATCAAAATAAGCAAACAACACACGAAAAACAGAATCTGTCAAAAACAGAACAGTCTGTAGTAATATGTAACTAACGCAAACTTCTGGAACTCCAAAAAATCTAACAAAATAGGACGACCTATACAATTTGTTTATTAATCTTCTGAAATTGGAATCAATATTTTATCACGTTCTGGTGATTTTTAACAATTGTTTTCGTGAACAGAAAGTTTCTGGAATTTTCAGCAAGATCAAATAACTATCATCCAAGAAGATCCTATAGGTTAAACTTGGCACAAACACTAATTAAAACATAAAAACAATCTAACCATAGGCTAGATCAAATATTTATTCCTAAACAGAAGCAAAAAGCAAAAAACTAAAAATAAAATTGGGTTGCCTCCCAACAAGCGCTATCGTTTAACGCCCCTAGCTAGGCATAATAGCAAGGATAGATCTAGGTATTGCCATCTTTGGTAGGCAATCCATAAGTGGCTCTCATGATAGATTCATAAGGTAATTTTATTTTCTTTCTAGGGAAGTGTTCCATGCCTTTCCTTAACGGAAATTGGAATCTAATATTTCCCTCCTTCATATCAATAATTGCACCAATCGTTCTAAGGAAAGGTCTACCAAGAATAATAGGACATGAAGGATTGCAATCTATATCAAGAACAATAAAATCTACGGGCACATAATTCCTATTTGCAACAATAAGAACATCATTAATTCTTCCCATAGGTTTCTTAATGGTAGAATCCGCAAGGTGCAAGTTTAAAGAACAATCATCAAAATCACGGAAACCTAGCAAATCACACAAAGTCTTTGGAATCGTGGAAACACTAGAACCCAAATCACACAAAGCATAGCATTCATGATCTATAATTTTAATTTTAATAGTAGGTTCCCACTCATCATAAATTTTTCTAGTGATAGAAACTTCCAACTCAAGTTTTTCTTCATAAGATTGCATCAAAGTATCAATGATATGTTTGGTAAAGGCTTTATTTTGACTATAAGCATGTGGAGAATTTAGCACGGATTGCAACAAGGAAATACAATCTATCAAAGATAAATTATCATAATTAAATTCCTTGAAATCCAAAATAGTGGGTTCATTAATATCTAGAGTTTTAATCTCTTCAATTCCACTTTTACCAATTTTTGCCTCAAGATCTAAAAACTCCGAATTTTTGGAACGCCTTCTAGGTAAAGGTGGGTCATATTCAGTTCCCTCATTATCAAGATTCATATTGCAAAACAAAGATTTAATAGGGGACACATCAATAACTTTTAGATCTTCATCTTTAGTTTCATAGAGACTAGAAGAACACGCTTTCACAAAACAATCTTTCTTAGCACACATCCTAGCGGTTCTTTCTTTGCACTCATCAATGGAAATTCTCATGGCCTTGAGAGACTCATTGATATCATGCTTAGGTGGAATAGATCTAAGTTTCAAGGAATCAACATCAAGAGAAATTCTATCAACGTTCCTAGCCAATTCATCAACTTTAAGCAATTTTTCTTCAAGCAAAGCATTGAAATTCTTTTGTGAATTCATAAACTCCTTAACACTAGTCTCAAATTCAGAGGGCATATTATTAAAATTTCCATAAGAATTGTTGTAGGAATTGCCATAATTATTAGAGGAACTACTAGGATACGGCCTAGGATTAAAATTTCCTCTATACGTGTTGGTACCAAAATTATTCCTACCAACAAAATTCACATCCATAGATTCATTATTATTCTCAATCAAAGTAGACAAAGGCATATCATTAGGATCAGAAGAAACACTCTTAGTAGCAAATAATTTCATAAGTTCATCCATCTTTCCACTCAAAACATTAATTTCTTCTATCGCATGCACTTTTTTATTAGTGGATCTTTCGGTGTGCCATTGAGAATAATTAACCATAATATTATCTAGGAGTTTAGTAGCTTCTCCTAAAGTGATTTCCATAAAAGTACCTCCCGCGGCCGAATCTAAGAGATTTCTAGAAGCAAAATTTAATCCGTCATAAAAATTTTGTATAATCATCCACAAATTCAAACCATGTGTAGGGCAATTATGTATCATTAATTTCATCCTCTCCCAAGCTTGTGCAACATGTTCATGATCAAGTTGCTTAAAATTCATAATATCGTTTGTAAGAGAGATGATCTTAGCGGGAGGAAAATACTTAGAGATAAAAGCATCTTTGCACTTATTCCAAGAATCAATACTATTTTTAGGCAGAGACGAAAACCAAGCTTTAGCACGATCTCTAAGTGAAAAAGGAAATAGCACCAATTTAACAATATCATTGTCCAGATCTTTTTTCTTTTGCATATCACACAAATCAACGAAGCTATTTAGATGGGTAGCGGCATCTTCACTAGGAAGGCTGGCGAACTGGTCTTTCATGACAAGATTCAATAAAGCAATATTGATCACAAGATTCAGTATCGGTAAGAGGAGCAATCGGAGTGCTAAGAAAATCATTGTTGTTGGTATTGGTAAAGTCACACAATTTAGTATTATCTGGAGCCATCGTGACAAGAAAGCAATCCAACACACGAGCAAACAAGAAGCAAGCAAAGAAAAAGAGGCGAACGGAAAAGAGAGGGCGAATAAAACGGCAAGGGTGAAGTGGGGGAGAGGAAAACAAGAGGCAAATGGCAAATAATGTAATGCGGGAGATAAGGGTTTGTGATGGGTACTTGGTATGTTGAATTTTGCGTAGACTCCCCGGCAACGGCGCCAGAAATCCTTCTTGCCACCTCTTGAGCACTGCGTTGGTTTTCCCTTGAAGAGGAAAGGGTGATGCAACAAAGTAGCGTAAGTATTTCCCTCAGTTTTTGAGAACCAAGGTATCGATCCAGTAGGAGGCCACGCACGAGTCCCTCGCACCTACACAAACAAATAAAATCCTCGCAACCAACGCAATAAAGGGGTTGTCAATCCCTTCACGGTCACTTACGAAAGTGAGATCTGATAGATATGATAAGATAATATTTTTGGTATTTTTATGATAAAGATGCAAAGTAAAATAAAAGGCAATAAAAATAGCTAAGTGTTGGAAGTTTAATATGATGGAAAATAGACCCGGGGGCCATAGGTTTCACTAGTGGCTTCTCTCGAGAGCATAAGTATTACGGTGGGTGAACAAATTACTATTGAGCAATTGACAGAATTGAGCATAGTTATGAGAATATCTAGGTATGATCATGTATATAGGCATCACGTCCGCGACAAGTAGACCGACTCCTGCCTGCATCTACTACTATTACTCCACACATCGACCGCTATCCAGCATGCATCTAGAGTATTAAGTTCAAAACAATAGAGTAACACTTTAAGTAAGATGACATGATGTAAAGGGATAAACTCGTGCAATATGATATAAACCCCATCTTGTTATCCTCGATGGCAACAATACAATATGTGCCTTGCTGCCCCTGCTGTCACTGGGAAAGGACACTGCAAGATTGAACCCAAAGCTAAGCACTTCTCCCATTGCAAGAAAGATCAATCTAGTAGGCCAAACCAAACTGATAATTCGAAGAGACTTGCAAAGATAACCAATCATACATAAAAGAATTCAGAGAAGATTCAAATATTGTTCATAGATAAACTTGATCATAAACCCACAATTCATCGGTCTCAACAAACACACCGCAAAAGAAGATTACATCAAATAGATCTGCACGAAGATCGTGGAGAACTTTGTATTGAGATCCAAAGAGAGAGAAGAAGCCATCTAGCTAATAACTATGGACCCGAAGGTCTGAGGTAAACTACTCACACATCATCGGAGAGGCTATGGTGTTGATGTAGAAGCCCTCCGTGATCAATGCCCCCTCCGGCGGAGCTCCGAAAAAGGCCCCAAGATGGGATCTCACGAGTACAAAAGGTTGCGGTGGTGGAATTTTTGGCTCCGTATCTGGTAGTTTGGGGGTACGTAGGTATATATAGGAGGAAGAAGTAAGTCGGTGGAGCAACGTGGGCCCCACGAGGGTGGAGGGCGCGCCTAGGGGAGGGGGGTAGGCGCGCCCCCTACCTCGTGCCTTCTTAGTTGATGTCTTGACGTAGGGTCCAAGTCCTCTAGATCACGTTCGTTCCGAAAATCACGTTCCCGAAGGTTTCATTCCGTTTGGACTCCGTTTGATATTCTTTTTCTGCGAAACTCTGAAATAGGCAAAAAACAGCAATTCTGGGTTGGGCCTCCAGTTAATTGGTTAGTCCCAAAATGATATAAAAGTGTATAATAAAGCCCATTAAACATCCAAAACAGAATATAATATAGCATGGAACAATAAAAAATTATAGATACGTTGGAGACGTATCACGGTACTGGCCCGGACCCGGCTCGCGGCACACCGTACATGACAAGGAAGGATTGGCTCGACCTCTACTTCGACCGAAAGTAGTTTAGCTTAGTTTAAATTTATGTTTTATGTTCGGTTATGCAAAACTATCTATGTTTATGTTTGAATGGATGCTACTTTCGGTTGAACCTACTTTGAACTTGATCAAATTGAAGTTTACAACCTTAAGTTTAGGGGATCAACTAGAAAAGGCAAAAAATTGCTGGAGTATATATATATCCACTAAGGGTTTTAGTCCTTTTACTTTTTAAGGATCGCCTAGAGATGTCCTTATGACTTGTTTATTTCAGTTCTTCACAATGTGATGCTCTATATGTGCAACTATTTTCCGTGTAGTTCAATTTCATCAATAACAGTTTCAACAATACCACTATGAATTGCGACATTTGGTTGCTCTTAAGGATATTGCAGTTAACATGCCTTTTCGTTTTTCAATTGATGTTTAGCAACATGTATTGTACTGAATGACTAAATATGCAATCCCAGGCTACATAGCAACAAGGAAGAGTGTTACCTTAATGTTCTCATGATGTCTAGATATACATGTAATAAAATCTTATATAATGGGATGGATGGAGTGTTGTACTACATCATTTTTCAATTGTTATTTAGCTTCTAATATTAACTTGGTGCTTTTAGGTACATATATCATTGCCAAAGATCCACACTTCGACCCTTTCTGCATATGGGGCAATGGGATATTCATGAACCAGCATCAAGTGAGGAAACTGATAAAGATTGTTATTAAAATGGGTCAAAAGATGTCAATTGAAATATTTGTTTACACTTTATGCAAGGCAACAGTGAACTGCAGGATGGTAAGTAAGAACCCTGTAGCCTTCTTTTTACTGCCCGTAATGAGTTGTGTTAGATGACAATATCTGAATCTTTTTTCTTTTGCAGTGGATCCTGAAGCAGTTTACTCAAGATTACCTCTCAAACTACATGATTGCCAGTCGGCCATCACAAGGGATTGGACTAGAGTCCTGCATGCCTTCTGCATCCAAGAGAGCACAATAGGGCCATTCCGCTTCACCTTGTTCAGCAACTGGAATGTCTGTCGCCTCTTTCTTTACCATATGTAATATTACAAGTATAGAACACTGGTACATCATTCTTTATTTGGTGCTTATGTGACTCTTAAACATATGTACCTGTGAATCGAATAATGCATTGGTTGTTTGAACCTGATGGATATGAATAAAGCTATAGCCTACTTTCAAGTTTAAATTAGGTACAATTTTAAATAGCAGCAATTAAATTAGGGCGAAATTACATTGTGCAGGTCATTACGGCACACATGGTTGGTAAAACACAAACATTTGCGATATAAACCATAATCCGAGACGGTTGACAGAGCGGAAACGTGTGCAAGCATGCACACAGTTGCCGTTTGCAAAGCGTGTGTGATTTCAGACACTATCACATACGGTGCAGGAAAACAAAATGTGTGTGATTGTCTACCTATCGTACACGGTTTATAATCATGAACTGTTTGTGATGTGCCAGGCATCGTAAAACTCCCGTGCCTAGAATCTGCCTGGAAAACTCACGTGCCTGGAATCTGCGTGGTTTTAGGTAGAGCCACAAAACTCCGACTGCGATGGCAATGCGAGCACAAACGAGTAGCAAGGATGCAGCGTTTGGGATATTCGAGATATCGGAAACAGTTATATAGGGACAACTTTATGCATCAAGGCTCCCTATCCCCGATGGTTTCTGTGTCGTGTGGGAAGGACCCCCCTATCGCCCACACTCACTTGGTGACGGTTCCAAATGCCGTCGCGGAAAGGGGTTAAAAATAGTTTGTTTAGGACCAACGCGCACCAGTGATACTTAGTGCAAAATGAAGGCTAGCAAAAGATTGAGAAGCGAATAACCAAGAAACGAATAATCTCATAAGCAAGCATTAAGCATAATTAACACCGAATAATGCACCACAAGTAGGATATAATTTTATTATTGGACTGAATCAGTGGGCAAGATTAAAATTTTCTACGCATCACCAAGATCAATCTATGGAATTTACTAGCAACGAGAGGGGAGGAGTGCATCTACATACCCTTGTAGATCACGAGCGGAAGCGTTCAAGAGAACAAGGTTGATGGAGTTGTACTCGTCGTGATCCAAATCACCGATGATCCAAGCGCCGAACGGACGGCACCCCCGCGTTCAACACACGTACGGAGCGGTGACGTCTCCCACGCCTTGATCCAGCAAGGAGGAGGGAGAGGTTGAGGAAGAAGGCTCCAACAGCAGCACGACGGCGTGATGGTGGTGGAGTGACAGTTCTCCGGCAGGGCTTCGCCAAGCACACGCGGAGGAGGAGAGGTGTTGGGGAGGGGAGGGGCTGCGCCTTGGATGTGGTGCTGCAGCCCTCCCCTCACCCCTCCATTTATAGGGAGAAGAGGGAAGGGGGCCGGCCCCTCTAGATGAGATCTAGAGGGGGGCGGCGGCCAAGGGGGGAGGGAGCTTGCCCCCCAAGCAAGGGGGGCGCCCCCCCTTTAGGGTTCCCCCCAAACCCTAGGCGCATGGGCCCTAGGGGGTTTGGCGCCCAGCCCACTAAGGGCTGGTTCCCTTCCACCTACAGCCCATAAGGCCCTCCGGGGCAGGTGAACCCTCCCGGTGGACCCCCGGAACCCCTCCGGTGGTCCCGGTACAATACCGGTATACCCCCGAATATTTCCGGTGACCGTATGGTGACTTCACATATAAAAATCTTTACCTCCGGACCATTCCGGAACTCCTCGCGACATCCGGGATCTCATCCGGGACTCCGAACAATATTCGGGAATCACATACAAACCTTCCTTATAACCCTAGTGTCATCGAACCTTAAGTGTGTAGACCCTACGGGTTCGGGAATCATGCACACATGACCGAGACACCTCTCTACCCAATAACCAACAGCGGGATCTGGATACCCATGTTGGCTCCCACATGTTCCACGATGATCTCATCGGATGAACCACGATGTCGAGGATTCAAGCAATCCCGTATACAATTCCCTTTGTCAATCGGTACTTTACTTGCCTGAGATTCGATCGTCGGTATACCAATACCTCGTTCAATCTCATTACCGGCAAGTCACTTTACTCATTCCGTAATGCATGATCCCGTGACTAACTACTTAGTCACATTGAGCTCATTATGATGATGCAATACCGAGTGGGCCTAGAGATACCTCTCCGTCATACGGAGTGACAAATCCCAGTCTCGATCCGAGCCAACCCAACAGACACTTTCGGAGATACCTGTAGTGCACCTTTATAGCCACCCAGTTACGTTGTGACGTTTGGTACACCCAAAGCATTCCTACGGTATCCGGGAGTTGCACGATCTCATGGTCTAAGGAAATGATACTTGACATTAGAAAAGCTTTAGCAAACGAACTACACGATCTAGTGCTATGCTTAGGATTGGGTCTTGTCCGTCACATCATTCTCCTAATGATGTGATCCCATTATCAATGACATCCAATGTCCATGGTCAGGAAACCGTAACCATTTATTGATCAACGAGCTAGTCAATTAGAGGCTCACTAGGGACATGTTATGGTCTATGTATTCACACATGTATTACGATTTCCGGATAACACAATTATAGCATGAACAATAGACAATTATCATGAACAAGGAAATATAATAATAACCATTTTATTATTGCCTCTAGGGCATATTTCCAACAGTCTCCCACTTGCACTAGAGTCAATAATCTAGTTACATTGTGATGAATCGTACACCCATAGAGTTCTAGTGTTGATCATGTTTTGCTCGTGGAAGAGGTTTAGTCAACGGATCTGCGACATTCAAATCCGTATGCACTTTACAAATATCTATGTCTCCATTTTGAACATTTTCACGAAAGGAGTTGAAGCGACGCTTGATGTGCCTGGTCTTCTTGTGAAACCTGGGCTCCTTGGCAAGGGCAATAGCTCCAGTGTTGTCACATAAGAGAGTCATCGGCCCCGATGCATTAGGAATAACTCCTAGGTCGGCAATGAACTCCTTCATCCAGATTGCTTCATGTGCTGCCTCCGAGGCTGCCATGTACTCCGCTTCACATGTAGATCCCGCCACGACGCTTTGCTTGCAACTGCACCAGCTGACTGCCCCACCATTCAAAATATACACGTATCTGGTTTGTGACTTAGAGTCATCCAGATCTGTGTCGAAGCTAGCATCGACGTAACCCTTTACGACGAGCTCTTCGTCACCTCCATAAACGAGAAACATATCCTTAGTCCTTTTCAGGTACTTCAGGATGTTCTTGACCGCTGTCCAGTGTTCCATGCTGGGATTACTTTGGTACCTTCCTACCAAACTTACGGCAAGGTTTACATCAGGTCTGGTACACAGCATGGCATACATAATAGACCCTATGGCCGAGGCATAGGGGATGACACTCATCTTTTCTCTATCTTCTGTCGTGGTTGGGCATTGAGCCGTGCTCAATCTCACACCTTGCAATACAGGCAAGAACCCCTTCTTGGACTGATCCATATTGAACTTCTTCAATATCTTGTCAAGGTATGTGCTTTGTGAAAGACCTATGAGGCATCTTGATCTATCTCTATAGATCTTGATGCCTAATATGTAAGCAGCTTCTCCAAGGTCCTTCATTAAAAAACACTTATTCAAGTAGGCCTTTATACTTACCAAGAATTCTATATCATTTCCCATCAATAGTATGTCATCCACATATAATAAGAGTTGCCGACTGACGAGATCTTGGCCCGGCAAGTGCAACGCCGGGCAGCAGCGTACACCATAGTCAACAAAGAGCTTGTAAGGCGCAGTGTCACTGGTGTCTACCAGCGTTGCGTGGAGCCAGAGCAAGGCCAAGCAATCCTCAAAGATATCCATCAAGGCGAGTGTGGTCACCACGCGGCTTCAAGAGCACTCGTGGCAAAAGCTTTCCGCCATGGGTTTTTCTGGCCGACTACTCTAGAAGACGCCAAAGACCTGGTCCAAAAATGCAAAGGGTGCCAGAAGTTCCGCCCCAAGCCTCATCAGCCGGCTTTTGCACTCAAGACTATCCCCATTGCCTGGCCCTTTGCTGTATGGGGCCTGGACATGGTGGGGCCATTCAAAACAGCACGAGGTGGCATGACTCACCTGCTTGTCGCGGTGGACAAGTTCACCAAGTGGATAGAAGCAAAACCAATCAAGAAACTGAATGGTCCGACTGCTGTGACTTTCATCTCCGACATCACCATCCGGTATGGCATACCACACAGCATCATCACCGACAATGGCACGAACTTCGCCAAAGGCGCCTTGGCTCGTTTCTGCGCGACGCAGGGCATCCGGCTGGATTTAGCATCTGTAGCCCATCCGCAGTCAAACAGCCAAGTGGAGCGAGCAAACGGCCTTATTTTGTCCGGCATCAAGCCCCGACTAGTCGAGCCTCTGGAGCGTTCGGCCGGCTGCTGGCTTGACGAGCTGCCGTCCGTCCTCTGGAGTCTGCGCACAACCCCGAACAAATCAACCGTCTTCACTCATTTCTTCCTCGTCTACGGTGCCGAAGCCGTCATCCCGACGGACATAGAATTCGACTCCCCTCGAGTCACCATGTACACCGAATAGGAGGCAGAAGAAGCACGACAAGACGACATCGATCTGCTGGAAGAGGGCCTTTTGGCACTCAGCCGGTCTACCATCTACCAGCAGAATCTGCGCCGATACTACAACCGAAAGGTCAAGCCAAGATCCTTCCAAGAAGGAGACCTTGTGCTCCGGCTGATCCAGCGAACAGCCGGCCAGCACAAGCTCTCGGCACCTTGGGAAGGCCCCTTCATCATCAGAAAGGTGTTGGGCAACGACTCCTACTACCTCATCGACGCTTAGAAGCCTCGAGCGCACAAAAGAGATGACTCCGGCAAGGAGACAGAGTGACCATGGACTGCAAACCTCCTTCGAAGGTTTTACAGTTGATGCAGTATGTACCACGCCAACTTTTGTATTAAGTACGAAGACCCCGGGTCCCCCGAGAAGATCTCGGGGACTACCCCTTTTTTCTATGTGATGAGTATTACGCATGTCCTTTATGTTATTTCATTTATCCGTCCGGCACCGGGTTCGACCAGTCGACCCGGGGACTTGCCGCTTTGTACTATGAAATGCCTCCTGCAGCCGGACAAGTAATGTGTTGGCGCCTTAGCTTTCTCCTGCCAGAGGCCGCAGCTCGCAGAGCGACTGTTAGGTCGGCAGGAGCTAAGGCGAAAAGGTTGTCTGCATGAAAAATGACTAAGGACCTAAAGCATACACATAGTCCAAGCCGGCTTCTCGCCTCACCGACCGGCTGCCGAGCAGCCGGCCGGCCGGCTTCTACTTAACTTGCTAAGAAAACTCTAAGTCGGCTAAGTACCTGCTATCCCGAAAGAGGCTAAGTACTTGACCCAGCCACAGTCCGCAGAGCGGCTGTTTGGCTGGCAAGACGGCAACCAAGGGAAGGCGGCAAAGGAAAAAAGCCAAAAGAGCAGAAAGCAAGGGAAGATAGAGCTCGGCTAAAATATTTACATATCAAAAGGCCCTTGGCCGACATTCAACATAAGTCTGAAATACACCCCGCGGGTGGAATTGTGCGAGATTAACAAAGTTTGTCGAGACTGATAGACAGGTAAAAACAAAGATAAAACTGGCGGCCTAGGAAGCAGCAGACGGCTTCGGGGGAGCGGAGGAGTCAGCGGTGCCGGTTGGTGGAGTGGCCAGCTGGTCGGTCGCCGCTTGGTCGCCTTCAGCAGCAGTCGGCTCGCTCGGGCATGGCTCGTTGCTGGAGGTGCGGTCGAGCTGAGGCTGGTCGTCCGCTCCGACCTCTGGCGCCTCCTCTCCACCTTCCTCCTCCTCGTCGTCTTCTTCCTTGCCGCTGGAGTCGATCACCTCGGCCGAGTCCTCGCCGTCCTCCGGGTTCAGCCCAAACCATTCTAGTGGCGCCTCGGCGCCGTTCTCGGCCCGCTCCGGGATGAAGACGCTGGTGTTGGTGTACTCGGCGATCGCCGCAGCACGCTTGACAAGGTCATCCTCTACTGCCACCAGCTCCTCCTGGGCCTCCTGCCGAAACGTGGTCAACTGGGCTAGATTTAGCCCAGGGTACCATGCCTTGACAAACTCCAAGGCCCGGCGCGCTCCAGCTCGGGCTGAGGAGCCCTTCCAGGCCTCAAGACGGCCGGCCGCCACCTCAAGCCAGTCGGCAGTCCGACTGGGAGTGCGCGGTGCTGGCATGTCCGGCCACAGGGCGGCGATCGCCTGGGCACCGACACGCTGAAGATGGCGCAGCATCCATTGAGCCGGCCGAAGACGGGCCTCGATGCTCAGGAGCTGCTAGCTAAGGGGGCGGGGGGCATTGGCAGCAATCTGCGCACCTTCCGCCCTCCGTCCTTCACGATCAGCTTCGATGGCCTAATTGGCGGTGTCAGAATGACCAAGGAAAAAGTCTGCCAAAACAGAAAGCAAAGAGCCAAAGTTAGAAATGAGAGGCCGGCTCGGTCGGCAGCCGGCAGCTCAAAGAAGGAAAAAGAGAGAAGCTCACCATCAACTATGTCTTCAATCTCGCCAAAGGCGGCAGTCAGCATTGCCTCCTTGTCAGTCCAAGCGGAGCGTTCAGTCGCGAACTCTGCAAGGAGGCTAGTCTCCTTGTCCTCCGCCTCCTTCTGGGCCTTCTTGAGAAGCTCCGCCTGCTCCGCCAGCTGCGTGACCAGCCTGTCATGTTCCTCGGCCAGCTTGTTGCAGTCCACCTCCTTGACGCGCAGCACGGTGTTGGCCTCGCCCAGCTGCTGCTGCACAGCGGCGTTGGCCTCTGCAAAACTGGAAAAATAAAGAACATCAACAATAAACAAAAAGAAGAACAGTTGCCCGGGAGATCCAGCCCGACTGCTCAGCAGTCGGCCTGAATCTCGGGGACTACAGCCCGTGGGTGCGCCAGCGCGTCCCCGCAGAGAAAGGAACAATGACTTAGTCCGGTTTTCCGACAAGTCGGCTGTCCGTTGAGTTAGCTCCTGGACCTTGGAGTTGAAGACGGTTGCACGGAGGTTGTGATAATCCTGCAATGAAGATATCAGATAACGTTAGTACTCGGAGCTTGCCAGTTTAAAGTTCCGAGCCGCCTGCTCAGCAGCCGGCCCGAAACTCGGGGACTACACCCAGTGGGTGTGTTGGCGCGCCCCCACGAAGAAGCATAAAAGTCAAAAAACGCAAGAAGTATACCCGGACGGCTGCTCGCGACTCCAAGAACGCATTGTTGCAACGCTTAAGAGCGTCGGCTTCGGCCTAAAGCTTGGCTTGGACGTCCAGGATTGCCGTGTTCAAAGGGCCCGTCCCGCCTCCCCGCACCCACCCAGTGGGCGCGGCGCTGGTCGCCTCGGCATCCGGGATTGAAGAGCTCGCAGCGGCGGTCTCCTGCGGGCGCGGCGCCGAAGCCACCTTTGCAAGCCGGCGACGCGTCGAGGTGCGGACTTCAGGAGAGGGGTCCGTCGCCATCTCGTCTCCGGCTGGTGGCGTTGGTGGATCAGCTGGCTGCTTGTCCCGCGCCTCCTCAGAAGGCGGCGGCGGGGGCACGATTACGTCCGACATGACGACATCACCTCCGTCCCTCTCCATGATCGGGTGCTGGTCGCCGGCTTCCCCAGCCGGCGCCACGAATTCTGGTGGCAGCGGCGCGGAGTTCAAGGGGGTGACGAATATCACCGACTGGCGGCGCGCGGCCTCCTTGGCCTGTTTCTTCGACGCGGCGGCTGCCTCGGCCTCCGCCAGCTTCTTCAGGGCGGCAGCCTCCGCTTTCTCCGCTTCCGCCTTCTCCAGACGGGCAGCCTCCTGCTCCTCGCGCGCCTCCCGTGCGTTTCGCTCCATCGCCTCACGGAGGTCGGCGGCCGGATCAATTCGCTGGGTGGTGGTAGAGGTCTCCGCCAACCCAATGATGGAAGCGGCGGCCGACTTCTCAAGAGAGAGCGGAGCCCTAAAATCAAGAAAATAAAGCAAAGGAAATTTAGAAGGAATCAATGAGAAAGAAGAACACGAGGAAAGGATACTAACGCCGACACCATAGGAGGTGCCTTTGGAAGCTTCTGGTACTTGGCCGCCTTCGCTGCGGCCTCCCTCCGCCTGGTCACGGCGGCCGGATTCTTGGCCTTCTTCGGCACGCTGCCGAACAAGACGACGCCTTGCTTGCGTTTCCGCGTACCGCCTCGAGCAGTCGGCTCGGCGGAGGGGCCCGCGTCTGCCTTGCCTGTACCTCGGGAGGGGCGCGGCTCGTCTTCCTCGTCATCGTCATCGGGCCTGGTCTCGATGCCGACTCCCTTGGAGCCACTGGCTCCATAGACGCCGTCTGTTGCGGTGTCCTCCAAGGCGGCTGCCCCCAAGTCGGGGTCGTCCACGTCGCTTACGGCCCGGTCCGGCGTGTAGTCGCCACCCGGCCCCACGACCGCGGCCGTCGCCGGAGACATGTATATCTGCATTCCAAGTCCGATTGCTCAAAGATCACCAGACAGAATAAAGATGAAGTATTAAAGAAAGGAGAGACTGAAAAGACTTACGGCGGGTGGCGGTTCCGCGCGAGAGTACGGCGGCTTGCCGAACTGCCAGGACTCCTCCAGCTTGAAGCCGGAGATTTTGTTCACCAGGTTGGCTACCTCGGCAGCCGGCATCTCCTTGGTGCTCAGCCGGCATGGGTCGCGATGCCCACTCATCCGGCTGATCAGGTGAGGCCGGCCTTGGAGCGGGAGAACCCGGCGCACGACAAAGGCAACCAGCAAGTCAGTTGCCTTGAGGCCCTCGGCGTCGGTCAGCTCCCGGAGTCGTTGGATGGTGGCGGCGCCGTCTGCCGATACCGGCTTCGGCTTGTAGCCCCAGCTGGCCCGAGGCTCGGCCGACGGGCCGGCTACGTAAGCCGGCAGGTTGAGGAAGTCGGCAGCCGGGTCGACGTTCTCCACGTAAAAATAAGACTGCTGCCACATCTTGACCGACTGTGGCAGCTTGATGGTGGGGAAGGCGTTCTTCGGAGACGGCCGATGCACCGCGATGAAAACACCGCACTGGGCAGCCACCTCTCGGACGGAGGTGCCAGCTTGGTGTAGAAGAAGGCTCCCCACAGCTTGATGGTGGGGAGGATGCCAAGGTAGCCTTCGCATAGCATGACGAAGGCGGCCAGGAGCATCACCATGTTGGGCGTAGGGTGATGAGGCTGAAGATGGTAGAATTCAAGGAACGAGCGGAGGAAGCCGCTCGCCGGCAGGCCGAAGCCGCGGATGAAGTGCGAGCGGAAGACGACCCGCTCGCCCTCCACCGGCGCCGGCGAGATCTCTCCCTCCGGCGGCACGCGCGCCTTCACGTGTCCCGCACCGGGGAGACGCCATGTGTCGCGGAGGAATGCGATGTGATCCTCATGGACATTCGACCCGTCCCAGTCCTCTCCATGCTCGCGCGCCATGGAGAGCTCGACGAAAAGAGCGGCGCGGCGGGAGAACCGAGACTGGGGCGGGCCAGGAGGGTTCGGGAAGGAAAAGCTCGACGGAGACGAGCAGCGACAGCACTCCGGCGGAGCTTGGAAGCGCTGCGGCGAGAAGAAGAAGGAGGAGGGAAAGTGGGGTGGAGAGGCGCGCGAGCTTTGCCGCTCCCTCTCCTCCCCATACTTATAGCCTACGGGCTACGAAGCCGAGGGGGTGGGCGTGGGATCGTGGGATTAACTGTGCCCACGACCCCATGTTCCCGCCTTTACCGCGTGGGTTACTACACGCAGTAACTCCGTGGGGAAACCCAACTGCCCGCCTCGGCCGCAGCGGATCCGCTCATAGGCCGAGGCCCGGTGGTGGCGGGCCCGGCCTGCGGTCGCGTCCTATCACGCGCGTGGGCTGGCAGGCCGACCGGGCTGGCTGGCGCCATGTAGCACACCCACGACGGGCCGCGGGCCGAGAAGCTTAGCAAGCACGCCACCTGGTTCCCGCCAATGCGTTCGAAATTCCAAAAAGCTCCGCCTGGGCGTACCCGACTCCTTCCAACCGGCTTCCCAGGAGTCGGATGAAGCTTCCTTCAGAGCAATCGGAGGAAGAAGCTGTTGAGGCTCCTCGGCTCCTCAGCCGCGGCACCTCACCAGCTTCGGGGATTACTGTCGGAGTAATGGGCCACGGGTAGCCTAACCCGAGCCCCAGAACCTTTCAAGGCATCGGGGCGGGTTGCGCCCCTCAAGACGTCAAGATGAAGCGCCACCTTCTGGTAGCCTGCTGGCCGAACGGCCGACTACTGGAAGACGGCCGCCCTCAAGAAGACGGCTCCGAGACGGGCCGACTCCTGACAGGCGGCCTCCAGAGAGGCCGGCTCCTGGCAGTCGGCCCACGGTGCCCTCAGAGTCTGCGCCCCCATTAAGAAGACAAGACATGGTGAGGCTACAGTGTAGCCCATCACCCCCGTATGTGGGGACTTGACTCGCACCTAGAGGGGGAAAGAGCGTGCCTGCCTTCTTCCACCTCTAGCAAACAACTCAAGGAGCATCATTGTACCACTAGTGCCTTAGTGATCATGCGGAGACCCCGCAGAGCAGGACTAGGGGTGTTATCTCCACGGAGAGCCCCGAACCTGGGTAAGTTCGCCGGCGTACGTGTCTACGCCTCATCCCGCTTCCAGGCACCGGCGACATTCTACTCGCTCCCACCATGATAAGCCATCCTTTGGCATATGTCGCACCCAACCCCCGACAGAAGAAAAGTTCAGACATTGCAAAAAATGGAGACCAGGGACTCACCGCCAGCGTTGGGCACTCCTTGTTGTAGGGCGCCTTCCCGAAGCGCCAAACGGCGGCCATCCCGGCCTTGGAGATGGCGTTCACCTGGTCGGCGACCTGCGCCGACGTCAGCTCTCGGGCCAACATTCAGGTGGGGTCCTGCCGGTCCCCCATCTCGGCGATGATATGAGCCCGGCGTTGTAGTGGCAGCTCCCGTCGTGCGATGAAGGCGGAGATGAGATCCGTCCTGGTAAGCCCTTCGCGTGCAGTCATCTTGGTGATCCAGCTACACTAGTTCAGCATCCCATGTGGCTGGTTCTTCGGCAGGTAGCCCCAGTTCATCTTGGCGAGGGGCTGCTCGTTGACGACGGGCCGTAGGTTGATGCGGTCCACACCGATGTTGCGCACATAGAAGAAAGAATTCTGCCACTTCTTGGTAGAATCCTCCAAGGGCATCTTGGGGAACAACACGTTCGACCGGCCCAAAATGACGGCTGCCCCACAGTCGGGCATGGTCCCGGCCATCGGCCCCTGTTGCTTAAGAAAGAAGAGGCGGACCCAGAGCTCTACATCTGACTCCAGGCCCAGGTAGCCCTCGCAGAGTGTGGCGAAGCCGGTGAGCTATAGCACGACGTTGGCACCAAGGTGGTGCGGCTGCAGCCTGAAGAAGCTCAAGAAGGAGCGGAAGAAGGTTCTCGCGAGGAGGCCGAACCCGCGCTTGAAGTGGCTGAGGAAGACCACGCGTTCACCCTCCTGTGGCTACGGCTCCTCCTTGTCATCCGCCACGCGTGCAACCACCTCCGTCGCCGGCGGCAGCCGCCTGGTGTCGCGGAGGTACTGGATTTTCTCCTCATTAGCCTCGGATCCCTCCCAAAACCCCTTTAGTTGCGCCATCAACGGAGCTTGTCGAGCGGTCGACGGGCGCCGCGGGCGGCCTCTGGGCGCTGTGGCGAGGGAGTGCTCAAGATTTGGAGAAGGAGAAGAGGAAGAGGAAGGGAGAGCAAGGGGAGCGTGCGAGAGCGTTTCCACCGCGCCCCTCCTTCCATTTTATAACCACGACAAGACGTGAGGAAGTGGGATCGGTTGTGCCCATGATTCCACTTCCGCATTGTGCGGGCACGTTTCCCCCCACGACTTAACTGCATGGAGAAGTGCAACCGCCAGCCGCGGCCACAATAAATACCCCACGCGCGGGCCGAGGGCGCGGCATGGCAGGGCCCAGCCCACTGTTGCGTCCCCATCGTGCGTGTGGCCTGGCAGGGCCTAACCGGCCACTGTTCACCACGTGGCACTGCATCGAGCCGTGGGAGGCGCGTCCTCCCCCTTCAAGACTCAGCTGACGCCTCGGTTTCCAACCCATGTCGGGGTGCCGTGATCTGACTTTCGGAAGCCAGCACACAGTGGGTGTTGCCGGGACCCAGCGGCCGGAAGCTTCATCAACCCAGCCGCCTCCTCTGGGGGGCTAAAACTGCGAAGGCCCCCTGTTTGGAGCCGGCGAGCCTTCACAACTTCGGGGACTACTGTCAAGGGGATGACCTCCAGGGAGGCAATGGAACCCGGATCTCTTTCAAAAACATAGGGGCAGGCAAAGCCCCTCAATCCGGCTCGCCCTTGGCCAACTCCCCAGCGTGAGCCGGCCTGGTTCCGCGACCCGGCCAGCCGGCTAGCACATGTCGGTCGTCCACGAGAAGTCAACCCCAGCAACAAGCAAGCATGGCTACAGTGCTCCCCCTTTACGCTGGCCCCGGCGGGCGTGGCATCGGCGCTCCCACGCCCCCGCCCAGGGCGGGCGGTGTCCTGGGACCACAGTCCAGTAGCAGGGCGGCACTGACCGTCCCATGACGCCTGGCGAGGCGTGCCACAGTACCCAGCAGACGGCCGTACCAACGCCCGGAGGCCCCGGTATGGCCCGCACCCTACGGACCCGGTGAGACCCGCACCCGACAGACCCGGCGGCCCCCACTGCCAGCTCCTAGACGCTGACACGAGGCCCCGAACCTGGGTACGTCTCGTGTCACGCACTTGCTCGTAACAACCTCGCTTCTGGAGCCCACCGGTGCCCTTGTGTTTATCCCCCTCTTTATCCATCCTAGTTGTGATATCAAGACAACATCCTGATTATTTTGAATTTTATAGGATGATTACAGAGTCGATCTACAACGAGATCAGATGAACTAAACCCAAGGCGAGTAGGATGATGGTTGTTGTTCTATCCTCTATGGACTAAACCCTCCGGTTTATATAAACACCAGGGGTACTAGGGTTACACATAGTCGGTTACAAAGAAGGAATAATCATGTTGATTCTTCTTATCTTGACTTGGAAGACACACCAAGGCACCAAAGATCTCCTGTCCGGATACGAAGATGCCTCATAGTCCCGCCGTCTAGCGATTAATTGTAGTGTGGCCCACCTGTCCAGCCCATGAGAGATAGGTCAGCGTCCCGAGAACCCCCTAGTCCGGGACCCTCCCTCAGGCGCGTCCTATTACCTTGTGGGACCCTCGAGGATCCTCTGACCTAGTTCCACTTCTATAAATTCTTAAATATTGGGAAACCAACAGAGAGCCACCTAAAACTTTTTTTTCGCCGCTGCAAAGCTTCTGTTCTTCCATGATCCCATCTGGAGGCCTTTTCCGGAACTCTATCGGAGGGGGAATCAATAATGGAGGGCTTCTACATCATCCTTGTTGCCTTCGGATAGTGCATGAGTAGTTTACCACAGACCTATCGGTCAAGGGCTAGTAGCTAGATGGCTTCTTCTCTCTCTTTGATATTCAGTACAATGTTCTCCTCGATGTTCTTGGAGTTCTATCGATGTAATCTTCTTTTGCATTGTGTTTGTTGGGATCCGATGAGTTGTGGGTTTATGATCTGAATATTTATGAGAAGTAATGGAGTCTTTTCTGAACTTTATTATAGATGATTGTTATAGCTTTGTATTTCCCTCTGATCTATCTTTAGTTTGGCCAACTAGATTGATTTATCTTCAGTGGGAGGGGTGCTTTGTAATGGGTTAAATCTTGCAATGCTCCATATCCCAGTGACAGAAATGGATAAGACATGTATTTGTATTGTTGCCATTAAGGGTAAAACAACGGGGTTTATTCATATTGATTGGGTTTACTCTGTCTACATCATGTCATCTTGCTTATGGCGTTACTCTATTTTTAATGAACTTAATACCATATATCCATGCTGGATAGTGGTCGATTGGTGGAGTAATAGTAGTAGATGCAGGCTGGAGTCGGTCTACTTGTCTCGAACATGATGCCTATATACATGATCATTGCCTTGAATATCGTCATAACTATGCGCTTTTCTATCAAGTGTAACATGTAGAAAGATAAAGAGCGGTGGTATGTGTGCGTGTGCGAGAGAGAGAGAGAGAGAGAGAGAGGAAAGAGAGAGAGATCCCTACATGAAATGAAGAGAGATCGGGTGGGTGTGTAATAGTGTAATACAAAGAGAGCGTGTGTCAAAGAAAAAAACAAGAGTACACTCTATGTTGGATGTGTGAGACACATTATGCATAAGAAACACACATGATATTTGAATCCAACATAAAATAGTTTCAAATATTAGAATTCAACATAAAATGGATTCAAATATTTGAACTGGTGATCATAGCATTTGTAAATCATATATAAAGAGCATTCAATCTTGTTTTGCTTTTCAACGTAGAATATTGTTGGGAATTGTTGCATGAAAAAACAAAAAAA
>NC_057808.1:317649163-317658900 GCF_018294505.1 Triticum aestivum | reverse complement strand
TTTTTTTGTTTTTTCATGCAACAATTCCCAACAATATTCTACGTTGAAAAGCAAAACAAGATTGAATGCTCTTTATATATGATTTACAAATGCTATGATCACCAGTTCAAATATTTGAATCCATTTTATGTTGAATTCTAATATTTGAAACTATTTTATGTTGGATTCAAATATCATGTGTGTTTCTTATGCATAATGTGTCTCACACATCCAACATAGAGTGTACTCTTGTTTTTTTCTTTGACACACGCTCTCTTTGTATTACACTATTACACACCCACCCGATCTCTCTTCGTTTCATGTAGGGATCTCTCTCTCTTTCCTCTCTCTCTCTCTCTCTCTCGCACACGCACACATACCATCGCTCTTTATCTTTCTACATGTTACACTTGATAGAAAAGCGCATAGTTATGACGATATTCAAGGCAATGATCATGTATGTAGGCATCATGTTCGAGATAAGTAGACCGACTCCTGCCTGCATCTACTACTATTACTCCACCAATCGACCACTATCCAGCATGGATATATGGTATTAAGTTCATTAAAAATAGAGTAACGCCATAAGCAAGATGACATGATGTAGACAGAGTAAACCCAATCAATATGAATAAACCCCGTTGTTTTACCCTTAATGGCAACAATACAAATACATGTCTTATCCATTTCTGTCACTGGGATATGGAGCATTGCAAGATTTAACCCATTACAAAGCACCCCTCCCACTGAAGATAAATCAATCTAGTTGGCCAAACTAAACGGATAGATCAGAGGGAAATACAAAGCTATAACAATCATCTATAATAAAGTTCAGAAAAGACTCCATTACTTCTCATAAATATTCAGATCATAAACCCACAACTCATCGGATCCCAACAAACACAATGCAAAAGAAGATTACATCGATAGAACTCCAAGAACATCGAGGAGAACATTGTACTGTATATCAAAGAGAGAGAAGAAGCCATCTAGCTACTAGCCCTTGACCGATAGGTCTGTGGTAAACTACTCACGCACTATCCGAAGGCAACAAGGATGATGTAGAAGCCCTCCATTATTGATTCCCCCTCCGACAGAGTTCTGGAAAAGGCCTCCAGATGGGATCATGGAAGAACAGAAGCTTTGCAGCGGCGAAAAAAATGTTTTAGGTGGCTCTCTGTTGGTTTCCCAATATTTAAGAATTTATAGAAGTGGAACTAGGTCAGAGGATCCTCGAGGGTCCCACAAGGTAATAGGACGCGCCTGAGGGAGCCCCGGACTAGGGGGTTCTCGGGACGCTGACCTATCTCTCATGGGCTGGACAGGTGGGCCACACTACAATTAATCGCTAGACGGCGGGACTATGAGGCTTCTTCGTATCCGGACAGGAGATCTTTGGTGCCTTGGTGTGTCTTCCAAGTCAAGATAAGAAGAATTAGCATGATTATTCCTTCCTTGTAACCGACTATGTGTAACCCTAGTACCCCTGGTGTTTATATAAACCGGAGGGTTTAGTCCATAGAGGATAGAACAACAACCATCATCCTACTCGCCTAGGGTTTAGTTCATCTGATCTCGTTGTAGATCGACTCTCTAATCATCCTATAAAATTCAAAATAATCAGGATGTTGTCGTGATATCACAGCTAGGATGGATAAAGAGGGGGATAAACACAAGGGCACCGGTGGGCTCTAGAAGGGAGGTTGTTACGAGCAAGTGCGTGACACGAGACGTACCCAGGTTCGGGGCCTGGTGTCAGCGTCTAGGAGCTGGCAGTGGGGGCCGCCGGGTCTGTCGGGTGCGGGTATCACCGGGTCCGTAGGGTGCGGGCCATACCGGGGCCTCCGGGCGTGGGTACGGCCGTCTGCTGGGTACTGTGGCACGCCTCGCCAGGCGTCATGGGACGGTCAGTGCCGCCCTGCTACAGGACCATGGCCCCAGGACACCGCCCGCCCTGGGCGGGGGCGTGGGAGCGCCGATGCCACGCCCGCCGGGGCCGGCGTAAAGGGGGAGCACTGTAGCCATGCTTGCTTGTTGCTAGGGTTGACTTCTCGTGGACGACCGACATGTGCTAGCCGGCTGGCCGGGTCGCGGAACCAGGCCGGCCCACGCTGGGGAGTTAGCCAAGGGCGAGCCGGATTGAGGGGCTTTGCCTGCCCCGATGTTTTTGAAAGAGATCCGGGTTCCATTGCCTCCCCGGGGGTCATCCCCCTGACAGTAGTCCCCGAAGTTGTGAAGGCTCGCCGGCTCCAAACAGGGGGCCTTCGCAGTTTTAGCCCCCCAGAGGAGGCGGCTGGGTTGATGAAGCTTCCGGCCGCTGGGTCCCGGCAACACCCACTGTGTGCTGGCTTCCGAAAGTTAGATCACGGCACCCCGACATGGGTTGGAAACCGAGGCGTCAGCTGAGTCTTGAAGGGGAGGACGCGCCTCCCACGGCTCGATGCAGTGCCACGTGGTGAACAGTGGCCGGTTAGGCTCTGCCAGGCCACACGCACGATGGGGACGCAACAGTGGGCTGGGCCCTGCCATGCCGCGCCCTCGGCCCGCGCGTGGGGTATTTATTGTGGCCGCGGCTGGCAGTTGCACTTCTCCATGCAGTTAAGTCGTGGGGGGAAACGTGCCCGCACAATGCGGAAGTGGAATCATGGGCACAACCGATTCCACTTCCTCACGTCTTGTCGTGGTTATAAAATGGAAGGAGGGGCGCGGTGGAAACGCTCTCGCACGCTCTCCTCGCTCTCCCTTCCTCTTCCTCTTCTCCTTCTCCAAATCTTGAGCACTCCCTCGCCACAGCGCCCAGAGGCCGCCCGCGGCGCCCGTCGACCGCTCCGGCCTCCACCAAAGTCCACACTTTGTTCTCATACATGGATCCCATCTCAGATTTCATGGCCTCAAGCCATCTGTCGGAATCTGGGCTCATCATACCTTCTTCATAGTTCGTAGGTTCGCCATGGTCTAATAACATGACTTCCAGAACATGATTATCGTACAACTCTGGTGCGGATTGTGCTCTAGTTGACCTACGAGGTTCAGTAACAACTTGATCTGAAGTTTCATGATCATTATCATTTGCTTCCTCTCTAGTTGGTGTAGGCATCACAGGAACATATTTCTCTGATGTGCTACTTTCCAATTCGAGAGAAGGTACGATTACCTCATCAAGTTCTACTTTCCTCCCACTCACTTCTTTCGAGAGAAACTCCTTCTCTAGAAAGGTTCCATTCTTGGCAACAAAGATCTTGCCTTCGGATCTATGGTAGAAGGTGTACCCAATTGTTTCCTTAGGGTATCCTATGAAGACGCACTTCTCCAATTTGGGTTCGAGCTTATCAGGCTGAAGCCTTTTGACATAAGTGTTGTAACCCCAAACTTTAAGAAACGACAACTTAGGTTTCTTGCCAAACCATAGTTCATACAGTGTAGTCTCAACGGATTTAGACGGTGCCCTATTTAACGTGAATGTGGCTGTCTCTAATGCATAACCCCAAAATGATAGTAGTAAATCGGTAAGAGACATCATAGATCGCACCATATCTAATAAAGTACGGTTACGATGTTCAGACACACCATTACGCTGTGGTGTTCCAAGTGGCGTGAGTTGTGAAACTATTCCACATTGTTTTAAATGAAGGCCAAACCCGTAACTCAAATATTCGCCTCTGCGATCAGATCGTAGAAACTTTATTTTCTTGTTACGATGATTCTCTACTTCACTCTAAAATTCTTTGAACTTTTTAAATGTTTCAGACTTGTGTTTCATCAAGTAGATACACCCATACCTACTCAAATCATCTATGAAGGTCAGAAAATGATGATACCTGCCACGTGCTTCAACACTCATTGGATCGCATACATCGGTATGTATTATTTACAGTAAGTCATTGGTTCGCTCCATTGTCCGGAGAACGGAGTTTTAGTCATCTTGCCCATGAGGCATGGTTCGCAAGTATCAAATGATTCATAATCAAGTGATTCCAAAAGGCCATCTGCATGGAGTTTCTTCATGCGCTTTACACCAATATGACCTAAACGGCAGTGCCACAAGTATGTTGCACTATCAATATCAACTTTGCATCTTTTGGCATCAATATTATGAATATGTGTATCACTACTATCGAGACTCAATAAACCATTTACATTGGGTGTATGACCATAGAAGGTTTTATTCATGTAAACAGAACAACAATTATTCTCTGACTTAAATGAATAACCGTATTGCAATAAACATGATCCAATCATATTTCATGCTCAACACAAACACCAAATAACATTTATTTAGGTTCAACACTAATCTCGAAGGTAGAGGGAGTGTGCGATGGTGATCTTATCAACCTTGGAATCACTTCCAACACACATCGTCACCTCGCACTTAACTAGTATCTGTTCATTCTGCAACTCCTGTTCCGAGTTACTAATCTTAGCAAATGAACTAGTATCGAATACCCAGGGGATAGTACGAACACTAGTAAGGTACACATCAATAATCTGTATATCAAATATACCTTTGTTCACTTTGCCATCCTTCTTATCCGCCAAATGTTTGGGGCAGGTGCACTTCCAGTGACCATTTCCTTCGCAGTAGAAGCACTCAATTTCAGGCTTGGGTCCAGCTTTGGGCTTCTTCTGGGGAGTGGCAACTTGCTTGCCATTCTTCTAGAAGTTCCCTTTCTTCCTTGCCCTTTTTCTTGAAACTATTGGTCTTGTTAACCATCAACACTTGATGCTCTTTATTGATTTCTACCTTCGCCAATTTCAGGATCACGAAGAGCTCGGGAATCGTCTTCGTCATCCCTTGCATATTATAGTTCATCACAAAGTTCTAGTAGCTTGGTGATAGTGACTAGAGAACTCTATCAATCACTATCTTATATGGAAGATTAACGCCCACTTGATTCAAGCGATTGTAGTACCCAGACATTCTGAGCACATGCTCATTAGCTAAGCTATTCTCCTCCATCTTGTAGGCAAAGTACTTGTCAGAGGTCTCATACCTCTCGACACGGGCATGAGTCTGAAATACCAATTTCAGCTCTTGCAACATCTCATATGCTCCGTGGCGTTCAAAACATTTTTCAAGTCCCGGTTCTAAGCCGTAAAGCATGGCACACTGAACTATCAAGTAGTCATCATATAAGCTTGCAAAACATTTATAACGTATGCATCTGCTCCTGCAACAGGTTTGTCACCTAGCGGTGCATCAAGGACATAATTGTCCTGTGCAACAATGAGTATAATCCTCAGATCATGGACCCAGTCCGCATCATTGCTACTATCATATTTCAACTTAGTTTCCTCTAGGAACATATCAAAAATATATAGGAGCTATATCGCAAGCTATTGATCTACAACATAGATATGCAAATACTATCAAGACTAAGTTCATGATATATTTAAGTTCAATTAATCAAATTACTAATGAACTCCCACTTAAATTAACATCCCTCAAGTTATTTAAGTGATACATGATCCAAATCAACTAACCCATGTCTGATCATCATGTGAGTTGGGGTAGTCATCAATGGTGAACATCTCTATGTTGATCATATCTACTATATGATTCATGTTCGACCTTTCGGTCACCAGTGTTCCGAGGCCATGTTTGTACATGCTAGGCTCGTCAAGTTTAACACAAGTATTCTGCATGTGCAAAACTGTCTTGCACCCGTTGTATGTGAGCATGGAGTCTATCACACCCGATCATCACGTGGTGTCTTAACACGACGAACTGTAGCAACGGTGCATACCCGGGGAGAAAAATTTTGCCTTGAAATTTAGTTAAGGGATCATCTTATAATGCTACCGCCGTACTAAGCAAAATAAGCTGCATAAAAGATAAACATCACATGCAATCAAAATATGTGACATGATGTGGCCATCATCATCTTGTGCTTTTGATCTCCATCTCCAAAGCATTGTCATGATCTCCATCGTCACCGTCTCAACACCTTGATCTCCATCGTTGCGTCGTGGTCGTCTCTCCAACTATTGCTTCTACAACTATCGCTAACGCGTAGCGATAAATTAAAGCAATTACATGGTGTTTGCATTTCATACAATAAAGAGACAACCATAAGGCTCCTGCCGGTTGCCGATAACTTTTACAAAACATGATCATCGCATACAATAACGTATATCACATCATGTCTTGACCATATCACATCACAACATGCCCTGCAAAAACAAGTTAGACGTCCTCTACTTTGTTGTTGCAAGTTTTACGTGGCTGCTACGGGCTTCTAGTAAGAACCGTTCTTACCTACGCATCAAACCACAATGGTGTTTCGTCAAATTTGCTGTTTTAACCTTCTTCATGGACCAGCCGTAGTAAAATTCGATTCAACTAATGTAGGAGAAACAGACACCCGCCAGCCACCTTTATGCAAAACTAGTAGCATGTCTGTCGGCTGAACCGGTCTCATGTGCTTGGACATGTAAGGTTAGTCTGGGCCGCTTCATCCCACAATACCGCCGAATCAAAATAAGACATTGGTGGTAAGCAGTATGACTATCACCGCCCACAACTCTTTGTGTCCTACTCGTGCATATCATCTACGCATAGACCTGGCTCATGATGCCACTGTTGGGAATCGTTGCATGGAAAAACAAAAAATTTATACGCACACGCAATGATCAATCCATGGAGATGCAGAGCAACGAGGGGGGAGTGTGTCTACGTACCCTCGTAGACCGTAAGCGGAAGCGTTTCTCAACGCGGTTGATGTAGTCGAACTTCCTCGCGCTTCAACCGATCAAGTACCGAACGCAAGACACCTCCGCGTTCTGCACACTTCAGCTCGGTGACGTCCCTCGCCTTCTTGATCCAGCAAGACGTCGAGTTAGTAGATGAGTTTCGTCGGCACAACGACATGATGAAGGTGATGGTGAAGAGATCCTCGCAGGGCTTCGCCTAAGCACTACGAAAATATGACCGGGGGTGTAAACGGTGGAGGGGACGCCGCACACGGCTAAACAATTGTCTGGGGTGTGCTAGGCGCCTCTCTCCCACATATATATAGGTGGGAGGGGGAGGGGAGAGGCCAGGAGGCGCCCCAAGTAGGACCAAATCCTACTTGGGCTCCTACCAAGCCGCGCGCCCCTGCCATATCTGTCGGAGGGGGGAGGAAAGAGGGGGGAGAGAAGGAAGTGGGAATCCTATTCCACACTTGCCTTTCCTCCTTCCCCTTTCCTTATCCACCTTGGCCGACCCATGTGGGGGGCGCACTAGCCCCTTGTGTCTGGTGCGTTTCCCCTCTTGGCCCATAAGGCCCATATCTTTTGCCGGGGTGCCCGGAACCCCTTCCGATGACCCGGTAACCCCCGAAACACTTCCGGTGTCCGAATACTATCGTCCTATATATCAATCTTTACCTCTCAACCATTTCGAGACTCCTCGTAATGTCCGTGATCTCATCCGGGACTCCGAACAACATTCGGTCACCAAATCACATAACTCATATAATACTATATCGTCATCGATTGTTAAGCGTGCGGACCCTACCTGTTCGAGAACTATGTAGACATGACCGAGATACCTCTCCGGTCAATAACCAATAGCGGAACCTGGATGCCCATATTGGCTCCTACATATTCTACGAAGATCTTTATCGGTCGAAGCGTTATGACAACATACGTAATTCCCTTTGTCCATCAGTATGTTACTTGCCCGAGATTCGATCGTCGGTATACCTAGTTCAATCTCGTTACCGGCAAGTCTCTTTACTCATTCTATAATAGATCACCTCGTGACTAACTCCTTAATCATTTTCTTGCAAGCTTATGATGTGTATTACCGTGAGGGCCCAGAGATACCTCTCCGATACTTGGAGTGACAAATCCTAATCTCGATCTATGCCAACTCAACAAAACACCTTCGGAGATACCTATAGAGCATCTTTATAATCACCTAGTTACGTTGTGACGTTTGATAACACACAAGGCATTCCTCTGGTATCCGGGATTTGAATAATCTCATAGTCGAAGGAATATGTATTTGACATGAAGAAAGCAATAGCAATAAAACTGAACGATCATTATGCTAAGCTAGCGGATGGGTCTTGTCCATCACATGATTCTTCTAATGATGTGATCCCGTTATCAAATGACAACTCATATCAATGGTTAGGAAACCTTAACCATCTTTGATCAACGAGCTAGTCCAGTAGAGGCTCACTAGGGACATGGTGTTTGTTTATGTATTCACACATGTATTAAGGTTTCTGATCAATACAATTCTAGCATGAATAATAAACCTTTATCATGAATAAGGAAATATAAAGTAACAACTTTATTATTGCCTCTAGGGCATATTTCCTTCAAATATATGTACAATCACATATTCAAATGGGAAATGGTTTCAAATTTGTATACAAACACGTGAATGCTTGTTCTCACGCATGCGCTTGCTACGGGGTTTCGTCACGTGTAGCCAATCCAATATACTGGAGTACTGACAACATCTACACTAGAATATGGAGTGCTCCTAGTACACTTTATTAACACATGGCCCACCTCACACTCAACAACATTTTTGTAATATGTGCTACAATCTCTGCTTCCTTGTCTCTCTCTTCTAAATTCAACCAATGTAGGCGGCGATGGGGGGGCATTTGCCTACCGTAGGCTTGCTCTCAACTTCGGTCCCACAAGCGAGCGAAAACATAAGACGATGCATGTTCTATTCGGTGAGCGATCATGCTGGACCGACCGTGTCCGAGTGCGACGTGAATGTGATAGACGTGTTGTAAGTGTATCATCTTTTCCTTTTGAACTTGCATACTTCTAATACGGAGTATTGCGTGACACTTGATTTTGCTGCTTCGAGCGATCATCGATAAAAATCCACAAACCACATCTCAAAAAAAAATCCCACAAACCACATCCCAAAAATATCTTGTGTGCCATCTTTGCTTGAATCACCACTGTCGTGGAATTGTCACGGCAGATGTCCTCGAGCTAGGACTTAGTCGTGGAGCCATCGCAACTAGGAAGCTTAAAGGGGTTATGCGGGACAAGGAACACGAGGGTTTATACTGGTTCGGCCCCTTACGGTGAAGGTAAAAGCCTACGTCCAGTTTGAGGTGGTATTGATTAGGGTTACGATCACCAGGGAGCTAAACAGCTATGCCCGGCTCTCAATGAGATTGTTGTCGCCCTTAAACTGCTGCCGGGTCGTCCCTTTATATAGGGAGGCTGACGCCCAGCAGCCCTTGGAGTCCTGGCCGGCTCATAAAAGTGTCCGGCTCGGACTCTCAACTATACTTGCCTTACACTACAAGTTCTACCATAATAATGATTGTAACTACGGGCCTTAAGCCATATCCGGGTCTCAGCCCATCGTCTTCAAACTTGGCTCCGGGCTTCTGGCAATGACCACGCGAGTAACCCGGCCCCTCCTGGCTGGTGACTCTAAGGTCTATATCCTCAACATTAGGCCCCAGATTGATTTGAGCCGGCTCATGTCAATCTTCAACTCTTCCAACAGAAAAATCTCCGGCTTACCGTTCATGTGAAGGCCATAACCCGGAGTGATGTCATCCTCTGGACTCCGGATAATCCGCCGTGACGTCATCCTCCATTAAGTCCCTTTTTTACTCCGCCAGATCCGCAACGGATCTTTGCTTTTACTGTCATCCCGAAAATCGAGGCGTCGTGGGGGGGGGGAGATAACCACGCCGTGATCTCCTTGAATCTCGCGCCCACTTATGACCTTGCCTTATAAATAGGCCGGCCCGATGGGCTCTTCTCACGCTCTCTTCTTC
>NC_057808.1:317632810-317648804 GCF_018294505.1 Triticum aestivum | reverse complement strand
CGTCATCCTCCATTAAGTCCCTTTTTTACTCCGCCAGATCCGCAACGGATCTTTGCTTTTACTGTCATCCCGAAAATCGAGGCGTCGTGGGGGGGGGGGAGATAACCACGCCGTGATCTCCTTGAATCTCGCGCCCACTTATGACCTTGCCTTATAAATAGGCCGGCCCGATGGGCTCTTCTCACGCTCTCTTCTTCCTCTTCGCGCCATCGCTCTTCTGCCCGAGCTCCTCCGCCGTCGCCGCCGCGGGTCTTCTCGTCGTCACCAAGCTCAGGCCGCTGCATCACCCTGAACGGACCAGAGAAACGCAACAATCTCCGCAGCTCTCCAACTCCGGTAAGTCTTTCTTGCCCTGTCAGATAGATCTACCGTAGGGTTCGTCTATGTTCTTCGCGTTCATCACCATTGCCACAAGCCTCGGTAGTTCTCGTAGTCACTGCACTTGTTTGATCTTTAGCCTTGTATAGAACTAGTGCGGTAGTTGTTTAAGCCTCCTTTCAAATGCCAGTAGATCTCTTTCCACTGTACAAATGCTTCGTTCGAGCTCAAGAACATCCGCTCGTCTGTTTCTAGGTCTAGAAAATTTTCATTTCACCCGACCATTTTGATCCAAAAAAGTTACTGCAATATGTGAAACTTGTTTTACCACACTCGGTAAAAAACTGCAATCATTGAATCTTGGCGGCTTACGATTCCGGGTTAAAGAACCCACGTGTTGTCGAATCCTCCGACTTAAAGAAAACCATGCTTCGCAGAATCCTCCGACTTAAAGAAAACCACCGTATTTGAGTATATACCATTAGTCCCCTTCATAAGCCGCCACCATAGTTTTGAACTGTAGATCTCCGGCTTATAATTAACCCGGTCATTTTTCCTTTTTGTCATAGACCACCAACTTTCACCATGCCTCCCAAGGCTCCCATCACTTGCAACTGGATGAGGTCCAACGTCACCAACGAGACCCTGGCCAATTTTGTTAAGTCCGGATATTTGCCTAAGAAGGAAATCATGTCCTACCGTGCCCCTGACCCGTCGGAAGAGAGACCACAGCCAAGGGACGGGGAAGTAGTGATCTTCGCAGATCATATGAGCCGGGGCTTCGCACCGCCCGGCTCAAAGTTTTTTAGGGACGTGCTCAACTTCTTCGACTTGCGGCCTCAAGATATAGGACCCAACTCCGTATCCAACATCTGCAATTTCCAAGTCTTTTGCGAAGTGTACCTTGGAGAAGAGCCTAGTCTGCTGCTCTTCAGAGAGCTGTTTTACTTAAACCGCCAGAATGAGTGCGCCAACGGGCCAAGTCTGGAGTTAGGTGGCATCTCCATCCAACGGCGTAGGGACTGTCTGTTCCCTTATGCAGAGCCGCCGAGCCACCCCAAGGACTGGAATATGACTTGGTTCTACTGCCAAGATACATCCCGGCTGACAAAAGCCCGCTGCCCGGCTTTCGCCCAACACGTCTAGAGCCGACTCACCCACTGTCGGACAAGCTGACTGCAGCGGAGCGCCAGCCTCTGCTTCCGACTATCAATAAGATTAAGGCCCTCCTGGGCAACGGTCTGAACGGAATCGACCTGGTCCGGGTCTGGATCTCATGGCGGGTGATCCCATTGAGCCACCGCCCCGGCTTAATGTGTGAGTACACCGGGCGAAAAGATGACCCTCAGAGGCACAGTCGCAATGATCTTCCAGAAGACGTTGCAGAAGAAGAGACCAAGGCTCTTTTAAACGAGAGCCTGGCGGACTGTGGAAGGACCGGGTTAGCCCCCTTCTACAAGACCAACCCAGCCCCAGCGGTAAGCCGCTGACTTTAACTTATTATCCTTTTCTGCATATAACCTTCATCTGAACCGTTGTAAGAATTCACCATTGTATCTTTCAGGCTGACGATAAGTTCTGGCGGGTCAAATATGACCATGAGGCGGCCAAGAAGGCCAGGAAGGCGAAGAAAGCCGCCAAGAAAGCCGCCCCTCGTAAAAAGGAAGCAGACCTACTGCTTCGGAGCTGATGCAATTAAGCGATAGCTCCGAGTCAGAGGTAACCCCTAAACCTTTAAATTCTTGCTGTATTTGTTGTTTGTTGCCGTCCGCCTTATCAACACTTGCTCATTGACAGGATGACACCGGCGCCAGTAACCCGGTGGTTGAAGAGGTAACATCACTTTCCTCCGACTCGGAGCCCTTGCCACAGCTGAAAGTCCGAAGGGTAACCCGGAAAGTAAGCTTTTCACATCCTTTAGCTCACCAAGACCCTCAATTTCTTTTGAAGTGACAGGTTCACGAAAGCCGGCGTCACACCCGGACCAACAAGGACACCGATCTTTCCGCCGGGTTACCCGACGCAACAAGGAAGCGTCGAACTGAGGTTTTTTCTCACTTGTACCCTTTTCATCCGTTGGCGGGTGTTATCCGTCAGCCACTCATTTCTTCTGACTCCAATTATTAGGAGACCTCTCCTTCTTCGGGCGACTCTATGCAGTCGAGTCTTCCGACTTTCAAGACCGCGCCCGGGTAATGACAACCATCTCGCATTATACTTGTCTGTACTTACTCTCTTTATGCTGAATGTTTCTGTCCTTTCAGCGCCCAGGCAAAGCTCACCAAAAGAGCGAAGAAGACCAGGTCAGCCGGAGTGCCGGACTTACCTGAACCGGAGGTGACGGCTCAAGAGCCGCCAGCTACCTCCGCCCCCGAAGCCACCACTCCGATGGACACGGCACCTGAAGCCACTGCCCCAACTACCAAGGCAACGACCGAAGCTTCGGTTAACCCGGAGGCCTCCGGCTCAGCTCCGCCAGCAGACGACCCGGACGTGGTAATCACCCGAATAGAGTTCGTTGAGCCGGGGAGACCGACCGTGCTGGCCAAATGCTCCGCGAAGGGGGAGTTGCTGCAGCCCCACCGGGTGAACCTGGACCTCTCCGACTACACCAACTTGAGCATTGGAGAGCTCGTCTCTAGCTACATCAGCCAGGTGCACAAGAGCCGGGACGCGGAGGTCGCCATGGTAAACCAGATCCAACAAAAATCTGAGGTATCCTTCTGCTATCTTCTTACTTACTGCATAGTTACCTTTGCCATGCTAGCCCCCAAGTCGATGACTTCTGATTTGAATATGTTGTAGACTTAGGTTCCGGCTTACTCAATTGAGCCGGCTGTATGTAGATAGATACATTCAATATGCATTAGCCCCCAAGTGCCAAGTGTCTTTGCTTGGAAAGCGCTTGGGACTTATATAATAACTGTTAATAACCCGGAAATTTATTCAGGCTGTTGGCAAGAAGCTAGAGTCGGACCTTGCGGATCTCAAGAGCCGGCTGAAGACGCAGGAGATGGAGACCCGGAAGGCAAACGCCAAGTTTGTCTCCAGCATCGCCGCTCAAGAGAAGTTGAAGACAGAATTTGATGCTGAGCGGAAGGCCTGGGCTGAAGAGAAGGCCGCACTGGTGACCCGGGCAGAACAGGCGGAGAAGACTCTCTCTGAGAAGACCGCCGAGCTCACCAGCCTAAAGCGCCAGGTTTCCCAAATGGTGGCCGCCATCTTTGGTAAGTCGCCTCACCGACTTGCATCAATGTCAGAATGTTTATGTCTCAGTATTCATCCTTGCCGCCGGTTTATCTGATTCTGTTAAACAGGCCCCAGAAGTGCCAACCTCAACCAGAGCGTGGTCACCAAGCTCAAGGCCGTGTATACCCTGGTGGAACAGCTCTACACCGGGTCACAGCGTGCCTTAGCTGTGGTGGCCCTATCTGGCCGAAGTCCTGCGCCGGCTCGCCGTTCTACCTCAGTGGATCCAAGAGCTGCAACGGGCCTCCGCGAGAGTCGGAGCAATCGCCGCGCTGAGCCGGGCCAAGGCATTCCTGCCGGAGCTAGACCCAGCAGACATCGCCCTGGGTTATCCAAGCCTGAAGGAGGACGGCTCAGCTTTTGATCAGAAGGACTTCGCGGCGTGCGTGAAGGCTGTACGCCCGGTGGCCACCCTCATTGGGAATGACACAGATCTGACCAAGTACCAGCCGGGTTATGACGCGGAGAATCAGAGGATTCCAACCCCTCGCTATGAAGCCCTCAACCTGATCCCGCCGGCTCGTCAGCACACCTTCGCCCCGGAGATTGACCCGGCCGGGTTAATTGACGAGGAAGCCTAGTTCGAGGCTCTCAGCGGCATCGACTGGAAGTCCTCAACCTTCCAGGTCTTGGGATCAGCCGGAGGAGAAGACAGGAACGAGCCAGAGACTTCCACCCAGCGGGCATCGTAACTCGGCTGTCGGTTTACCAAACAATGCTCCACCCTTGTTAGACTTGATGAATGTTGTAATAAAGTAGGTGCAACAGTCTATCTCTGCTGTGCCATCGTGCACGTATTGAATGCCAAGGTCTTTTGAAGTTGTCTCTTTAATATTTCTCCGGGTCATAATCATCCCTTTGTTTTTCTCAACCTCAAAGAGGTACCTTTAAGTATCCTGCATAGAAAGGCAAATCACAAGTCTCAAGGCGGCTTGCCGCCCTGAGAATCAGGTGTCTTGGATAAAGAACCCGGAAGATGAATCAAAAGAGACTGGTTCTTAATTATCTTCTTGACACAGCCGTAACAACACACTTAGCAGCCTGTAAGCATACTTCCGGTTTATATAACCCGGGTAACAAGGTTGGTATCTTAACTCCGATTTACCTGTCATAATGACACCCATGGCGTTTCAACGAACACTGAAACCAAAGTTAAGCCGGTAAAGTGAGACCCGGCCGTACACACCTTGACATAATCAAAGAAAACTTGTGATAAGCAGAGGAACTTTAGGGGCTTCCGGTTCGAATACGACCAGAGACCTGGCCCAAAGGGGTTAAGCCAAGATTCGGAGACGATCATATAGCCCCCAGTGGGTGTGGCGATGCCAATCAAGAGGGTACCGACAGCTATGTTCTCTTTGGTTCGAATACGACCCATGTTTGAACAGGAAGCCCCCAAGTGATTTCAAGAATTGTTTAACGACGCTGATTCGAATACGATCCACGTCGGTTCTCAGAGGGGTTAAGCTATGATTCAAATATGACCGAAGATAACCTCCCAATGAGCTCGGCACTTTGCCAATCAAATGGGTATCGACAGCTATGTTCTCTTTGGTTCGAATACGACCCATGTTTGAACAGGAAGCCCCCAAGTGACTTTACTGCTTACGGCTAAATTCGAATACGATCATAAGCCGGATCCTCCTTGAAATCATCATGTAACCTTGCAATAAGAACAACACGTGTGTATTTGGAGGAGAAAAAAGGACAGAGGTCCTGCTTTATTGCTTATCATAATATATACATGACTGAGAGAAATATGTACACCACGAGAGCCGGTAGCTCAAGTGTAGTAAGGCCGAAGCTGAGCTATGTTCCACGGCCGACGGGTCTCTTCCTCCGACTTACGTGAATCTTTGTGCTCCCGAATGTCAATGAGGTAATGTGACCCGTTGTGCAAGTTCTTGCTGACCACAAAGGGCCCTTCCCAAGGTGGGGATAACTTGTGTGCATCTGTTTGATCCTGGATGAGCCGGAGCACAAGGTCGCCTTCCTGGAAGACCCGGGATTTAACCCGGCGGCTATGATAACGGCGCAGGTCTTGTTGGTAAATCGCTGAACGGGTTGCTGCCACATCACGCTGTTCGTCCAACAAGTCAAGAGCATCTTGACGCGCCTGTTCATTATCCGTCTCAACGTAAGCCGCCACGCGAGGTGAGTCGTGACGGATGTCACTAGGAAGGACTGCTTCTGCTCCATAGACCATGAAGAAAGGCGTGAAGCCTGTAGACCTGTTAGGAGTAGTGTTGATACTCCATAAGACGGAGGGCAACTCCTCCACCCAACAACCCGGCGTCCGTTGCAAAGGGACCAAAAGCCGGGGCTTGATGCCCTTTAGAATCTCCTGGTTAGCTCTCTTAGCTTGACCGTTAGATTGAGGATGAGCCACTGAGGAAACATCAAGTCGGATATGCTCTCGTTGACAAAACTCTTCCATGGCGCCTTTGGAGAGATTGGTGCCATTGTCAGTTATAATGTTGTGCGGAAAGCCAAAGCAAAAGATCACCTTTTTCATAAATTGAACCGCCGTGGCTGTGTCGCACTTGCTAACTGGCTCAGCTTCCACCCACTTTGTGAATTTCTCCACTGCCACCAAGAGGTGGGTCTTCTTATCCTTGGACCTTTTAAAAGGCCCAACCATATCAAGCCCCCAGACCGCAAAGGGCCAAGTGATTGGGATCATCCTCAGCTCCTGAGCCGGCACGTGAGCCCGTTGTGAAAACCTCTGGCAACCATCACATTTGCTGACCAAGTCCTCTGCATCAGCATGAGCCGTCAGCCAATAAAAACCATGACGGAAAGCCTTGGCCACAAGGGATTTTGAGCCGGCATGATGGCCACAATCCCCTTCATGGATCTCACGCAAGATCTCTTGACCTTCCTCGGGGGAGACACAACGCTGAAATGCCCCTGTAACACTGCGATGATGCAACTCGCCCTCGATAACGATCATTGACTTAGCCCGCCGGGTTACTTGCCTGGCCAAAGCTTCATCCTCAGGCAACTCTCCCGGGTTATATAAGCCAGATATGGCATTGTCCAGTCTGGTATGACATGAAGAGCCGCCACCAGTCGTGCCTCCGGGTCAGGGATAGCCAAGTCTTCCTCTGTAGGCAACTTAACCGAAGGGTTATACAGGACGTCCAGGAAAGTGTTAGGCGGCACCGGCTTTCGCTGAGAGCCCAGCCGGCTTAGAGCATCAGCCGCCTCGTTCTTCCTGCGATCAATGTGCTCCACTTGGTAGCCCTGAAAATGCCCAGCAATGGCATCAACCTCGCAGCGATAAGCCGCCATGAGAGGATCCTTAGAATCCCACTTGCCTGATACTTGTTGAGCCACCAAGTCTGAGTCGCCAAAGCACCTTACCCGGCTCAAGCTCATCTCCTTAGCCATCCGAAGACCGTGGAGCAAGGCCTCGTACTCAGCCGCATTGTGAGTGCAAGGGAACATCAACTGTAGCACATAATGGAACTTGTCACCCTTAGGGGAAGCCAATACGAGGCCAACCCCCGAGCCTTCCAACTGCCTGGACCCATCAAAGTGAATAGTCCAATAGGTGTTATCCGGCTTTTGCTCGGGCACTTGTGACTCTGTCCAATCATTGATGAAATCCACCAAGGCCTGAGATTTAACAGCAGTGCGTGGCACATATCTGAGACCATGAGGTCCAAGTTCTATAGCCCACTTGGCAATTCTCCCTGTGGCCTCTCTGTTTTGAATGATATCGCCAAGGGGAGCAGAGCTGACCACAGTGATGGGATGACCCTAAAAATAATGCTTAAGTTTCCGGCTTGCCATGAACACACCATATACCAGCTTCTGCCAATGCGGGCACCGCTGCTTGGATTCGATGAGCACTTCGCTGACATAATAAACCGGCCGCTGAACCGGATGCTCCTTACCCTCCTCCTTGCGCTCCACCACAATAGCCACACTGACGGCTCGTGCGTTTGCTGCCACATACAGTAGTAAGGGCTCCTTATCAACCGGAGCAGCAAGGACTGGGGGCTCTGCCAGCTGCTTCTTCAAATCCTCAAAGGCGGTATTAGCTGCATCATTCCAGACAAAGGTATCAGTTTTCTTCATTAACTGATATAGGGGCATGGCCTTCTCACCCAAACGGCTTATAAACCGGCTTAAAGCAGCGATGCGACCCGCCAAGCGCTGAACATCATTTATACATGCCGGCTTAGCCAGGGAGGTGATGGCCTTGATCTTCTCCGGGTTAGCCTCAATGCCTCTGTCGGAAACCAAGAAGCCCAAGAGTTTGCCTGCAGGAACACCAAAGACACACTTGGCCGGATTAAGCATCATCTTATAGACCCGGAGATTATCAAAGGTTTCCCTTAAATCGTCTATCAGGGTTTCCTCCTTGATGGATTTAACCACAATATCGTCCACATATGCGTGAACATTGCGCCCGATCTGCTTATGAAGACAGTTCTGTACACAACGCTGGTAAGTCGCCTGTGCACACTTCAGCCCAAAGGGCATAGACACATAGCAGAAGGCTCCAAAGGGAGTGATGAACGCCGTCTTCTCCTGGTCCTTAACTGCCATCTTAATCTGATGATATCCGAAATAAGCATCCAAGAAACTTAAGCGTGCACAACCTGCCGTAGCATCAATGATTTGATCAATATGGGGGAGGGCAAAAGGATCAGCCGGACACACCTTGTTCAAGTCTGTGTAGTCCACACACATCCGCCAGGTGCCGTTCTTCTTGAGTACGAGCACCGGGTTAGCTAAGCACTCTGGGTGAAAGACTTCAACGATAAACCCGGCCACCAAGAGCCGGGCTACTTCCTCACCAATAGCCTTCCGCCTTTCCTCATTAAACCGCCGAAGGAACTATCTGACCGGCTTAAATTTCGGATCAATATTGAGAGTATGCTTAGCGAGTTCTCTAGGTACACCCGGCATGTCAGAAGGTTTCCACGCGAAGATGTCCCTATTCTCACGGATGAACTCGATGAGCGCGCTTTCCTATTTTGGATCCAAGTTTGCACTGATGCTAAACTGCTGAGATGAGTCACCTGGAACAAAATCAACAAGTTTAGTCTCATCAGCTGACTTAAATTTCATTGCCGGCTCTTGTTCTGTGGTTGGCTTTTTCAGAGAGGTCTTATCTGTTGGGTCAACATTGTCTTTGTAAAACTTCAACTCCTCTGTAGCACACACAGATTCTGCATAAGCCGCGTCGCCTTCCTCACACTCCAGAGCCACTTTCCGGCTGCCGTGAACCGTAATAGTCCCATTGTGACCCGGCATTTTGAGCTGTAAGTACACATAACACGGCCGTTCCATGAACTTGGCGTAAGCCGGCCGTCCAAATATAGCATGGTATGGACTTCTTATCTTGACTACCTCAAAGGTCAATTTCTCCACCCTGTAGTTGTTCTCATCACCAAAGGCCACTTCCAATTCGATCTTGCCGACTGGATAAGCCGACATACCAGGTACCACACCATGGAAGATAGTGTTTGACTGGCTGAGGTTCTTATCAACCAACCCCATACGGCGAAAAGTTTCATAATAGAGGATGTTGATGCTGCTGCCTCCATCCATGAGCACCTTTGTGAACTTATATCCTCCCACCTGAGGAGCCACCACTAAGGCCAAGTGGCCCGGGTTATCCACCCGGGGAGGGTGATCCTCCCTACTCCACACTATAGGCTGCTCAAACCACCGCAAGTAGCGTGGGACCGCCGGCTCAACCGCATTCACAGCCCTCTTGTGAAGCTTCTGATCTCGCTTGCACAAACTAGTGGTAAACACATGATACTGTCCACCGCTAAGCTGCTTTGGATTGGTCTGATAACCCCCCTGCTGCTGTTGATGACCCTGGCCAGACTGTTGATTAAAGCCCCCTTGACCACTCTGAGGACCAGAATTTGAGCCGCCCCCCGGGCCATGAAAGCCGCCGGCGCCTGAGCCGCCGCCAGGACCATTGTAGTTTTTAAAGGCTTTCATGATTGCACAATCCTTCCATAGATGAGTCGCTGGCTTCTCTCTAGAGCCATGCCTTGGACAAGGTTCATTCAACAGCTGCTCCAGCGTCGGACCTGACCCGCCGCCGCGGGGAGGGGGTCTCCCCTTGCGTCGCTGGTTATTACCTTGTGAGCGGCGTTGGCTACAAACTCTAGGCTGCCATCGGCCTTGCGCTTGCCTCCTCCTTGGTTCCCCGGGTTATGCTGGGGACCCTTGCCATTGCCATTCTTCTTTCCCTTCCCTGCCCTTTCATCATCTGAAGGGGGATCCTTGGTACCATCAGAATCGGCGTACTTGACAAGAGCCGCCATTAGCGTGCCCATGTCACTGCAGTCGCGCTTAAGCCGCCCGAGTTTCATCTTCAGGGGCACGAAGCGACAATTCTGTTCCAACATTAAGACTGCAGAGCCGGCATCCATCTTATCTGATGAATGTATGATCTCCTTGACCCGGCGAACCCAATGAGTCGTGGATTCACCCTCCTGCTGCTTACAGTTAGTCAAATCCATAATTGACATAGACTGCCTACAGGTATCCTTGAAGTTTTGGATGAACCGGGCTTTCAGCTCAGCCCAAGATCCGATGGAGTTCGGTGGTAGCCCTTTCAACCAAGTGTGGGCAGTCCCATCCAACATCATGGTGAAGTACTTAGCCATGGCTGCCTCACTGACCTCCAGTAGCTCCATGGCCATCTCATAACTCTCGATCCAGGCTGCAGGCTGTAAGTCAGCTGTGTAGTTAGGCACCTTCCTAGGGCCCTTGAAGTCCTTAGGTAGACGTTCATTACGGATAGTTGGCACCAAACAAGGGACACCCCCGGTCCTGGTAGGGATACCCACATCAACGGAAGCCGTCGGATAAGCCGGGGGGGTCTGGTAAGCCGTCAATTGAGGCACTTGCTCCGCCTCTTGCCGCGCTTGGTCTGCTGCGCAAAAGGCTCCGTTATGAGCCGGGCCATGGCCAGGGGGCGGGTCATTGCGTCGGACGTTACTTGAGCCGGTTGCGGAGACCATGTGTCGGCTGTAACTCGGGCTCTGGCCTGGATGAGGGGTCGAGTGGATCCTGTCCCGGCTGTAGGAGTACGCCTCTTGCTGCGCCAGTGCTGTCTGAAGGAGTTCCCTGACCCGGCGGGTCTCAATAGCCGTCGGAGAGTCGCCGTCAACTGGTAGAGCCGCCAGCCGTGCTGCCGCAGCGACCATGTTCTCCAGCGGGTTATTATAATGACCCGGGGGTATTGGCACGTACTGAGGCGGGGCAGGGGGCACCTGGGGAGGCCCCATCACTCGTGGCTGAATAAGGGGTCCAGACCCGGGCGCTATGACCCCTAGCGGGTTACTAGACCCTGCACCTGGCGTGTTGAAGAGGTTGCGTGGATCGTAAACCGGTGGGAGTCGAGACTGGGCCTTTTGATGCCTCCTTCTCATGACCTCATTGGCCGCGTTCTGATCCATCGTGAGTTGGAAGGACTGCGCCTGAATCAGCTGAGTCTGGGCATCGAGAGCCGCCTGTTCCGCAGCCAGCCTGATCCCTTCCGCTGCAAGATCCTCTTTAGCTTTTATCAGATCCAATTTTAACTGTGCCACCTCCGCATCATGCTGAGCTTGATCCGCCGGGTCAACCGTGGCGGTTAACAAGGCCGTCATCTTGTCCGTGAGATCCATTAGCACCTGAGCCGGAGAAGGCGCCGGGTTTCCTGCTCCAGCAGCGGGGTTCTGAACAGGCTGCGCACCGGCCATAAAGACTCCAACCTGACTCGGCGGCTCAAACGGGTCCGGAATACTGTCACCGTCGGAACATCCCATGAGCCTGCCATCTTGAAGTTGGTACAACGAGTTTGACTCATCGGTGGCCGACTCGCCGTCAGAGCCGGCGGCCGCCTCATCACCAGACCCAGATGGATCAGAGGGCCCTCCATGGATGCATCCCACAAAGGCGCGCCTTAAGGCAGGCCGGGCCCGGGCGGGTCGTGCGCGCTGAGCCGTTTCGATAAGATCGGCGCAGAGATCCGGCTCAGGGCCCGACTCACCAATCTTGCCAATGAAAACATGAATTCCGCCGAAGGGGACCCGGTACCCGTACTCAATTGAGCCGGCGTCGGGGCCCCAGTCTGCATCGTCGGTGTAGAGCTTGCCGCGACGACTCTTGGTCATCCGGCCCACAGCGTATCCCTTGAGCCCTTCGAAGCTGCCCTTCAAGAACTCAAATCCACCGTGCGCTGGCCCCACGGTGGGCGCCAACTGTCGTGGAATTGTCACGGCAGATGTCCTCGAGCTAGGACTTAGTCGTGGAGCCATCGCAACTAGGAAGCTTAAAGGGGTTATGCGGGACAAGGAACATGAGGGTTTATACTGGTTCGGCCCCTTACGGTGAAGGTAAAAGCCTACGTCCAGTTTGAGGTGGTATTGATTAGGGTTACGATCACTAGGGAGCTAAACAGCTATGCCCGGCTCTCAATGAGATTGTTGTCGCCCTTAAACCGCTGCCGGGTCGTCCCTTTATATAGGGAGGCTGACGCCCAGCAGCCCTTGGAGTCCTGGCCGGCTCATAAAAGTGTCCGGCTCGGACTCTCAACTATACTTGCCTTACACTACAAGTTCTACCATAATAATGATTGTAACTACGGGCCTTAAGCCATATCCGGGTCTCAGCCCATCTCTGGCCCATCGTCTTCAAACTTGGCTCCGGGCTTCTGCCAATGACCACGCGAGTAACCCGGCCCCTCCTGGCTGGTGACTCTAAGGTCTATATCCTCAACAACCACCGTGTCTACTAAAAAAACTAAGTTGTGTGATTTCTCGAATACTACTACTAATAATTTTATTAATACACCATTTGCTACTCACGCCACTAGTGTGGAGTCATATGATATAATGATGTGTTGTTAACTCTTGTTATGAAAGAACAGTTTACTGAAAATCCTAATAAAGATGCTGCATCTCATCATAGTACTTTCATTGATTTATGTGATATGCAAAAAAAAGATATGGATAATGATACTGTGAAATTGAAAAAAAAAATCTCTATTAGAGATCAAGCTAAAGCATGGTTTTCATCTTTACCACAGAATAGCATTGATTCATGGGACACATGATTGGCATATGTAAGGTGGCACGAAAGCTGAAAAGTTTTTGTTGTAGTTGAGATTGAATACGAAAGATGCACCCTTCGACCGCTGCTTGTTCGTTTATTCTCCCATCTCTTCGTTTCACCTCCCATCACTAATCATTCGCCTTCTCCTTTCGTGCCTATAAAAGGGACGTCGCTCCTCTCCACTGAGACACATTAGAACAACATATGCCTCACGCTACCAAGTTTCAAGCACTGAGTTACCGCTAGGTTCTTTCCCATCTCGGCTTCCGGCGTGCACCGCAGGTCGGGATAGTAGACCTATGAAACCTCGCCGCTTCGAGTCCTGTACGAGAAGGTTGATAAGGTTTTTAGGAAGTGCTCTGCGCGATTACTGAACTCTTCATCCCGGATGCCGCAGACGCCGACGATCACTTCCTCAATTACGACGTCTTCCCCAAAAACCTCTTCGATGACATGGGGGACAACATCAGCACCAACGCTAATGCTTCCTCTGCTGCTCAGTATGTATTCATGTATTTCTATTGAAGATCATGCTAGAGTTTCTCGTTCAAGTGTTTGCACTAGACATGTTCTGTTCAAGTTCACAAGTACATATGATATTTGCATACTCTTTGTTAAATTGCATGACTTGTCTTATCTCTGTCATTCTAGTCATGTTTTATTTATTGTTTCTGCTAATTAAATCTTATGATAAATTGCTCATATTTCCAACACTGCCTGCGAGTGAACTCGTCAGCTTGCTACTCTAAAAGGAGATTACCAGACAACATGTATTGCATTTAACCAAATAGTCTGACTTGCATTTGTGTTTAAACAAGCCTGCAACCAAACAACACGATTTGTGTTTCTTCAAAGTCAGGTTAAAGGGTATGCAGGCAACCAAACGATATGCGGAAAATGATTTTTTGCCTGCATTTGCTCAACCAAGCTCAATTAGGACAAATACGCAAAGTAGCAAAAAAGAAAAACGACGAGACAACCAAACAGACCCCTATCCCTTTGCGAACCAATCTGTGGTTGGATGGATAAGAGGATAGTGGTATCCCCAGCCCACCAGTGTTCATGTCCTGGTGCTCACATTTATTCCTAAATTTATTTGTGGGCGTTCCCGTCGACTACGAGGCGCCTATGATGACTTCATAAAATTTGAAAATGATATGTTAGCTCAGTCTCTCGAAGATGCTTATAAGATAAGATGCGCGTGTGATGCGTTCATAGAGATAGATGTATGCATGTGTATATAAGCGTTTGCGTGTTAAAAAAAAAGACCCCTGTCCCTTCTCGCTCATCACGTTTTCATCCGTCAGATCTCGGCCGGAACCAACCGAGAGTCATCTCGTGATCCACCGCGACGCCAAACACGCAACGCAGGCCGAGATAGCGTGCGGCAGAACGCTTGCGCACTGCACGTCTCGTACGCCGCTCCACACGGCAGTACGTGGCGTCCGATCGAGGTCGCGGCGCGGGCTCCCGGCCGATATCCGAACCAAAAGCCGTGGGCGGTCAGACGCCGCGATCACGGCGCCTCTCACGCCACACCGGCCCGGGGGCGGGGGGCTGGCTGGACTACCCGCCCGGGGCACCCGGCACTGCGTAAATGCAGACGTTTCTTAGATGGCGTTAATTGCAGGCTTTTCTTTAGATGGCGTTAAGTGAGTAGGAGAAAGCCCGGGGCAGTTTTTTTTTTTGGTTTTTTCTGGGCCAGCGACAACCGGGCGCGTTCTCGGCTCGCCATGAAACGGGCGTGCCTGATGAAAACTTTTGGCCCTGCTCTGCTGTCATCCATCCCCTCCGCTTGAGTGATGACAATGGAGTCACGCTCTCTGCTCCACCCTTTGTGATGCCTTTGCGTGGAAAGATTGTTCATGTGTGCGTTACCACAAGAACGGCATGTTTTTGCTCCAAAAGGGAGACGTTTTCAGGTTTACAAGAAACCCGCTTCTTTGACTTCGGCATGTCTAGAACAAAGGAGTTATTTTTTCCGGTAAATTTTCAATATATTCATCATCAATCCGGATAGTATAACGAATATAAAAAATAATAAAAATTACATCCAGATCCGTAGATCATCTAGTGACGACTACAAGCATCGTCATCGCCTCGGAGGAGCACTTCTTGTTCCTATGGGAATTGAACTAAGTGTGCGGACTTTCCACGTTTCTAGTGAAATCGAAAGGTTTGGAGGGATTTTTCCATGTTTCTACGGAAATTGAACTGTTTGGCACCCACAAGATTTTCGAAAGCAAGTGTATGTGAGTTGAATTCTTCGCGACGTGGGTTATTTTCATGTGTTCTATGGATATTGAGCTGCTTGAAGCACGGGAAATTTTCTTTGAAGAAATCGAACTAGAACTTGAAGAATTTCCATGTTTGAGAATGGAAGGTCATAACAAATAAGTTCTGCAGGGATTGAAGTGCTTGCTTCCTGGAAAAAAATGCATCCTATGGAGTTAAGATTAGTCAGTTCTGAAGATCCAAATAAAGGCACATGATGAAAAAGAAGATGTGTGAAGGAGATCCATCATGGATCAGATTCTTGTACTTGATCCCTGATGATGAGCAGTAGCAGTAGCAGGATCGCTTCTCTCTCCTCTCACCAACCGACTTCACAGGACAAAGCAATCATTCCATCCGATCTGGCCTGAAAGAAAGACACCAGCGCCAGTAGGCCATACAACAACACACAACACAAACACAGATACATACTGATACAGCCACACACTGCTGCCTGCATCTTTGTTTCATCTCTGACAACAAGCTGCCCATGTCCATATCTCTCAGCTCAACGCTAAAACAAAGAAGAAAACGAAGAAGAAAAAGAAAAAAAAGAGGAAGTCTCAAATCTGCCTGCCGCTGAGCCCTGGCCATGGATGGCCACAGCAGAAATCTAAATCTGAACAGAGGAGAAGAGGGCGCCGACGGTCTGTCTCTTCTATTGGGCAGGGCGCGGCCTCTTGTAGGCCCCCTTGGAGGCGTCGGAGGCAGCGGGGGCGGAGCCGTTGGTGAGGGAGCTGGAGAAGGAGCAGGAGAGGGCGTTGTAGAGGTCGACGACGCGGGCGATGTTGCTGTTGAGCTCGCGGATGAGGGCGACGTTGCGGCTGAGGCCGCCGGCCTCGAGCGACTCCTGGTTCTGGGTGATCTCCTGGATCAGAATCCGGTTCTTCTCCAGGATCACCTGCACCTCGGCGAAGCTCCGCTGCAGCGCCTGCACCGCCCGCCCGTTCGCCGCGCCGTTGCCCATCCCCCCGGCTCCTCCTCCGTTCGGAAGCACCTCCCGGCCGCTGCTGTTCTCCATCCTCCCTGGCCCGGTCGCCCTGATCTAATTCTGCGTGCGGGAGGAGGATGG
>NC_057808.1:317627384-317632451 GCF_018294505.1 Triticum aestivum | reverse complement strand
CGGGGTCGGGGCAGGGAGAGAGATGTGTCCTACGACCTGATGAGATCCTTCGACGTGGGATGAAGAGCGCTGTAATTTAGGGGGGAAAGTGCCGAGATTGCTTTCCTTCGCTTTCCCCCGTGGAGCCCTGGCTTATCTAGGCAATTGTTTCTTCATATTTTTTTGTGTGGGGCCTCTCCTCCTAACACTGGTTTGGATTTCCATGGCTTGTTTGCCATAGAGTGTGCTCGAGAAAGGATAAATGAGGCTGATAAGGCGAGGAAGGGTACCTGCCATGTGTTGCATTGTTCCTCGAGGCAGTGGTTGAGCTATAGCAAGAAATAGGAAAGCAATGAACAATTTCCAGGGCAAGTGCTTATCGCCGGGATCCTTCGTAATTTGCCCACGCTATCTGGCCATCGTGGGTCCCACATGGAGAAGAAAGAAAGGGGATGGCTCAGCGGCAGGCTATCAAGCCGGCATTACATAATAAGAACAAAGTAAATGTATAAACATACCATTGATTGTCGGTGTCGTTTCCACATATGTTCGCAAGACAACAGAGGAAGGATGGAAGATCGGAGCTGGCAATGGGATGAAAGGGATGATGAGAGATCGCATCTGACCATGGAACATATGAAGAATGAGAGACCAGATCAGATAACGTGAACAATGATAGAAAGATGCTTGAACATGACCACAAAAGTGATGGGGAGAAGGGCGGGCACCTAGATCTAGCCATCGAGAGGATGAATGCATCCTCTGTTCTCGATGGAACCAGATCTAAATGTGGGGATGACATGGAGACCGGATCTGGCCATTCGTGACTGATTGCGATACTAGATCTAGATACATGGAGGATAAGGAACACGTTGACGGTGTTTCACCAACACAACAAGGGAGGGTCGATACTTTGGAGGATGGTCGACAAAATAGAAGGGAGATGTGATAGCTTATTAGCCACGATCCTCCTCGATAATATTTTTCTTGCACTGAAACTATGCATTGCCTCTGGACAAGAAAGGATAAATGAGGTTGATAATGTGAGGGAGGGTTCCTCGCAAAAAAAAAAGATAATGTGAAGGAGGGTACTTTTCATGTGTTGAATTGTTCCTCGAGGCGAGCTATAAGCAAGAAACAGGAAAGTAATGAACAATTTTCATGGCAAATGCTTATCGCCGGGATCCTTTGTAATTTGCCCAAGCTATCTAGCTGTCCTGGCTCCCACATGAGAAGAAAGAATGGAATGGCCCAAATTTTTAAGCAAACATTACAAAATAAGAACAAAGCAAATATATAAACATACCATTGATTGTCGGTGTTGTTTCCACATCTGTCCGCTAAGACAACGAAGGAAGGATTGAAGACCGGACCTGCCCGTGGAATGATGAGAGATCAGATCTGACCATGGAACCAAGGAAGAATGAGAAACTGAATTAGATAACGTGAACAATGGTAGAAAGATGCTTGAACCTGACCACAGTGGTGATGGGGAAAAGGACGAGCACCTAGATCTAGCCATCGAGAGGATGAAGGCATCCCCTGTTGTCGATGAGACCAGATCTGAACATGGGGATGACATGAAGACCAAATCTAGCCATCAAGAGGATGAATGTATCCTCTATTGCCGATGAGACCAGATCTAAATGTGGGGATGACATGGAGACCAGATCTGGCCATGAGCGATTACCTTCGGTACTAGATCTAGATACAAGGAGGACAGGGAAGGCGCCGACGGTGTTTCAACAACGCAACAAGGGAGGGTCGATACTTTGGAGGATGGTAGGCAAGATAGAAGAGGGATGTGATGTTTTTGAGAGTGGGGTGGCACACCGGAGGGATGAGCCATGGTGGAGGAGAACTCTTTGGGGATGAAAGATATTTGTGTGAGTGGCTGCCATCGTTATTTGTAGAGGCATGCCCGCACTCCAACACGTGGTTTATATGTGTCTGATGTTTTTTTGGTCGCCACGTGTCTACAAATTAATTCAAATGACCCCAAGAAACATTATAAATAAAAATAATAAAGACCATTACTTTCGAACGTCGTTGCGTTGTTCACACAGCGAAAGAAGGATGAGAAAGAGTATCCACCCACGGTCACTGAATGTGGAGGATTGGGTGTAACCACGACAATATCGAAACAAGGATTAATATGGTCTCGTGGATGATGAAGGAAGGATGAACATCCAGATCTAGATATGAAGAGGACGAAGCATGTGACACAACAGAAAAAAAGACACATCCATGATGATACCCATTTTTGGTAGCAGGTCATGTATTCTGTCACCCATGTACATCTGTGATGGTTTTATGACAGAATCAATATAACCATGTATGTGATGTCATAGATATGTTACATGACAATAATCACTTTTTATCATGGAAGTGTGCGCTTCCATGACAGAAAATAGTGCGTCATGGAAGTGTTTCATCAAGGGTATCTGACACATGGCAACCCTTGTAACAGGTCGTCATTAAGCTATCGGGTGCAGGTTCCAGATCCGAAACCCATTAACAACGTCGAAAATTGATGATCATCCACGTGTCGACTTCTCATTCGCCAATGGGGTCATGCGTCAGCTCTTTGTTGGAACAAGTATCATCCATCCAATGGATGACGCACGCCTACGCCGTATAGACACGTGACATAGCCCAACAATGGCACGTTTAGTTAAAAATGTCTGCTCAGTCAAAGGCCTCCTCGAGGCCCACTTGACTTAGTCAAAAGTTAGTAGACTGGCCCATGATAGGCCTTCTAACGGTCTGCTTGCATATAGCCCATTTATGGCTCGGGTCCACATGACCCATTAGCACTTGTGGGGATTCATCTCATTACACGCATGTGGGTCATTCATCACTAATTATTATGCCCCATTGATAATTACATGCCATTAAAGGCCCATGGTGTAATTGGGCCCATTTACGGTCCAATGCCTCTTTTGGCCTCCTAATGTTTCATTGTGTCCTTGGTCCATACGCGGCCCGATGTGTCTTTTGGCCTGTTTATAGCCCATGGTGTCCTTGGGCCCATTTAAAGCCCGAGGTGTCTTTCCGCCTGTTAATGACATGTGGTGTCACTTGAACCATTTAGGGCTCGATGTGTCTTTCAGACTATTAATGACACGTTGTGTCCTTGGCCCATTTGTGAACCAATGTGTCTTTCGAGCCATTGATGGCCAAGGGTATAATTGGGACATTTACGACATGAGATGTAGCGACCAGACCTCAAATGGTCTGTGCTGCTGTGCACCAGTGTCATCCCTGGATCAGTAATGCTGACACGCACAGTACAAATGGAGGATTTATAACAGAGTAGCAATCACACACTTATTACATCGAATATCTCCGAAGAGATTAAGTATGATAAACATGGCTTAAGGCCATCTAACAATGATAACAGCGGAAGACTTGGAAGATAAGTGAGTCCATCAACTCCAGCGGCATCACTGAGTATAAGACCACGACCTAAGGCACCTTACTCGTCGTCTGAAAAGTCTGCAACATGAAACGTTGCAGCCCGGAAACGGGTCAGCACATAGGATATGCTGGCAATGTAACACATAGAGAGTAATGAACAATAACAATGCTATACTACATGCATATATGGCTGGTGGAAAGCTCTATGGTTACAGTTTTGCGAAAAGCCAATTTTATCCTACTTCAAAGGAATAAATTTTATTTAACTATCATGGTGGTTGTTAAACATTGAGAATGTACCTCCAACTCAATCCCAATTAAGTGTCATCATTAACCCAACAAAATTAATTAAAAGTAACATAGTGATGAGATTCAAATGATAATCCAGGTACTAGATACTCAAGTTGTCCATAACCGGGGACACGGCTAACCATGATTAGTTTGTACACTCTGCAGAGGTTTGCGCACTTTTCCCCACAAGACTCGATCGCCTCCACTTGATTCTCGCACTACATGATGTTTGAGAAACGGATGACCGAGACACAGTCTTTCAGGAACAATCACTCTTTACTCCGGGTGGACCGGTACACCTACTTTCCCCTACATCTGCTAGCCCACCTCTTCAAGAGATCTTGTAACCTACTCAACTATGCTAGAGCCCATAATAGCTTGTGGCTGCACACGGAAGTTTCTAGCATGAACAATCTTATGATCCCTTTGAGCCTGGGTGGCGGACCTTATAAAATCAGACAACACTGGGTTCTCCAGGTGCCTCAATCCACCCAGATGTGAGTTTTAGTTGCCACCTTAAGTTGAACCGTTAATAAACATCTCACATCTGTCATGAATATCACTCAAACCCAATCCACGTCTACGAGCATAGCATGGCAATAATAATAGCAACGTAGAAGTAACTCCCAAGGGTTTGATAAGAAAACAGGTAATAGGTACTACCTCAACTACTTCCCAATACCCACAATTTATTTAGATCCTAACCATGCAATTGTTTGAGGAAAAGATCTAATGCAATAAAACTGGGTATGAAAAGTATGATCAAAGTGTTACTTGCCTTGCTGATGATCCGCAAAACCTAACGAGTCGAAGTAACAAGCGGCACACTCCGGGTACTCTATCGCAAACAAACAAGCATACAATCAGTACTCATCTAATGCACAGGTAAAACTCAAATGAAAGATCCAACCAGAAAGTTCAACTTAAGAACTCCGGTTTGCAAAAAGAATCAACTCGAAAGAAGCAACGAAAGTCAAACTGCGAAAGAAAGAAGCTTCGTTTACTAATCTGGATCTAGGTCAAATTTTACTGTAGCAAAAACTTGTTTGAGTAGGTTAAACGGAAAGAGAATTTCGAGTCGAGACGAAACTCTAGGCGCTTGAATCGCCTGATTCCGATAAACGAGCGAGAAGTTAAACAGAAACGAAGATTCGATCAGAAATCGAATCTGAGATAATCGCAGAAAAAATCCGACGAAAAAGAAAAACGGACGAACGCTTAACAGAGAAAAACCGACGAACGCGTTCGTTAAAACGAACGGTTCGGTGAATGCTCGCAAAATAATAAAACCGAAAAAACCGATCTAGGGTTTTTTTAAACAAAGGTTTTTTTAGAAGAAAACCGGCAAACCGAACGGCATCGAGGTCTACCTCGTCG
>NC_057808.1:317619100-317627005 GCF_018294505.1 Triticum aestivum | reverse complement strand
ACTCGGCTCCCGTGCGCGAGGAGGACGACGCGCGGGCGGGCCGGCGGCCTGGCGCGGCTGGGCTTGGCCCAGCGCGGACGCGCGCGTTTTTTTTAAATAAGTTCCGCGGAAAATAATTCGTAGAAAAATAAATAAAAATCAGAAAAATATAAAATAAATTTTCCTCGTCTAGTTAGAAAATCTAGAATAGGGTGAACATTTTTTAGCACAAAATAAATATTTTGATAACATGCAATATTTTTAATGCAATAAAAATTGCAAATAAAATCCAAATAAATTCCAATAAATGATTTTAACATTTTTCCTCCAGTATTTCAATTATTTTGGAGAAGTCATATTTTCTCCTCTCGTTTATTTTTAGAATGAAATATATTTCCGGAGAGAAAATAATTAAAACCAAAATCCTCGTCTTATTATTTGATGAAAATCAAATATGAAAATTCGAGAAAAATCCCCAACTCTCTCCGAGGGTCCTTGAGTTGCTTAGGATTTATCGAGGATTTGTCAAAATGCAATAAAACATGATATGCAATGATGATCTATGTATAACATACCAAATTGAAAATTTGGGATGTTACAAACCTACCCCCCTTAAGATGAATCTCGCCCTCGAGATTCGGGTTGGCTAGAAAACAGGTGGGAGTGGTCTTTCCGTAGATCTTCCTCTCGCTCCTAGGTGGCTTCATCCTCCGTGTGGTGACTCCACTGAACTTTGCAAAACTTGATAACCTTGCTGCGGGTAACTCGGCTGGCATACTCGAGAATCTTAACTGGTTTCTCCTCATAGGTCAAATCACTTTCCAGCTGAATCGCTTCCAGTGGCACAGTATCTCTTAGCGGTATCTCAGCCATTTCCGCGTGGCACTTCTTCAACTGAGAAACATGAAATACATCATGTACTCCAGACAATCCTTCGGGCAATTCCAGCTTGTAAGCAACCTCTCCCATACGTTCCAACACTCTGTATGGTCCGATAAAACGGGGTGCTAACTTCCCCTTAACTCCAAAGCGCTTCACTCCTCGAAGTGGTGATACTCGAAGATACACTCTGTCTCCGACTTCGTGAACTGTCTCCTTTCGTTTAGAATCAGCATAACTCTTCTGCCTGGACTGGGCTACCTTGAGCCTATCGCGAATCAACCTCACTTTCTGTTCAGACTCCTTAATCAAATCTGGTCCAAACAACTGACGGTCTCCAACTTCGTCCCATAACAATGGTGTTCTACACCTCCTTCCGTACAAGGCTTCGAAAGGGGCCATCTTCAAACTGGTCTGATAACTGTTGTTATAAGAAAACTCCGCATATGGTAAATTGTCGTCCCAACTGGATCCGTAATCTAGTGCACATGCTCGCAACATGTCCTCCAAAATCTGGTTGACTCTCTCGGTCTGTCCATCTGTCTGTGGGTGGAAAGCTGTACTGAATTCCAGCCTGGTTCCCAATGTTTCATGTAACTGCTTCCAAAACTTCGAGGTAAATTGGGTTCCTCTGTCTGATACAATGGTCCTCGGAATTCCATGCAAACATACGATCCTGGTCATGTATATCTTTGCCAACTTAGCACTGGTGTAAGTGGTCTTCACTGGAATGAAATGAGCCACTTTCGTCAAACGGTCGACTACAACCCATATCGAGTCATAGTCTGAACGAGTCCTGGGCAATCCTGTGATAAAATCCATGCCTATTTTATCCCACTTCCATTCGGGTATCGGCAATGGTTGTAGCAATCCTGCTGGCTTCTGATGCTCTGCCTTCACTCTCTGACATACATCACAAACTGCTACGTATTCCGCAATATCCTTCTTCATTCCGGTCCACCAGAAAGTATTCTTCAAATCCAAATACATCTTGGTATTCCCTGGGTGTATCGAGTACGGTGAATCATGGGATTCTTGCAAAATCAACTTCCTGATCTCCGGATCATTTGGCACATATACACGGTCCTCAAACCATAAGGTATCGTGCTCATCCTCACGAAATCCCTTGGCTTTTCCTTTGCTCATCTTCTCCTTTATCTCTTCAATCTCCTTGTCTGTCTTCTGAGCTTCTCTGATCTTTTCCATCAAGGTAGACTGAATCTCCAATGTCGCTAAATAGCCTCTTGGGACTATTTCCAAACATAGCTCGCGAAGGTCCTCGGCTAACTCCTGAGGTAACTCTCCTGTAATGAGGGTGTCGACATGACTCTTGCGGCTCAACGCGTCTGCTACTACGTTAGCCTTTCCAGGGTGATAATGCAATCTCATATCATAATCTTTAATGAGCTCCAACCATCTCCTCTGTCTGAGATTTAACTCCTTCTGCGTGAAAATGTACTTCAAACTCTTGTGATCCGTGTACACCTCACAATGGTTTCCGATGAGGAAATGTCTCCATGTCTTCAATGCATGCACCACGGCTGCTAATTCCAAATCATGCGTAGCATAATTCTTCTCATGGGGTTTAAGTTGTCGTGAAGCATATGACACAACTCTTCCTTCCTGCATAAGCACTGCTCCAAGTCCTTGACGAGAAGCGTCGCAATAAACTTCATAGTCCTTGCGTTGATCTGGCAGAATCAACACTGGTGAGGTAACCAATCGTTTCTTCAATTCTTGGAAACTAGCTTCACATTCCTTAGTCCAATTGAATTTGGTGTCCTTCAATAGCTCAGTCATGGGCTTAGCAATCTTCGAGAATCTCGATGAATCTCCGGTAGTATCCTGCAAGTCCAAGAAAACTCCGGATTTCTCCAACTGTCGTGGGTGATTCCCAACTTGTCACTGTGTCAACCTTGGCAGGGTCTACTGCTATTCCTTCTCCAGAAATAACATGTCCAAGGAATCCGACTTCCTTCAGCCAAAATTCACACTTGCTGAACTTGGCGTATAACTGATGTTCTCTGAGCTTCTCAAGTACCATTCGTAAATGCTCCTCATGCTCTTCTTCATTCTTGGAAAAGACTAGAATGTCGTCAATGAACACCACGACGAACTTATCCAAAAACTCCATAAACACTTTGTTCATCAGGTTCATGAAATAGGCAGGTGCGTTAGTCAGTCCAAATGACATAACGGTATACTCATACAATCCATATCTGGTGGTAAAAGCCGTCTTTGGTATATCCTGCTCTCGAATCTTTAACTGATGGTATCCTGATCGTAGATCGATCTTGGAAAATACCTTAGCTCCTTGTAGGCGGTCAAACAAATCATTGATCATCGGCAGTGGGTACTTGTTTTTGATGGTTACTTCATTCAATCCTCGGTAATCAACAACCATCCTCAGCGATCCATCTTTCTTCTCCACTAGAAGTACTGGTAATCCCCAAGGTGACGAACTTGGGCGAATATAGCCTTTATCCAGTAACTCCTTGATCTGCTTCTTAATTTCCTCCAAATCCTTTGCGGGCATCCTGTACGGTCTCTTAGATATTGGCCCTGTGCCTGGCAAAAGTTCAATCAAGAACTCAATGTCTCTATCTGGTGGCATGCCTGGCAACTCTTCTGGAAATACATCCGGATAATCCTTCACCACTGGTACTTCCTCCTGTACAACTCCTGATAAGGAATTTACTTGAGTCCTCTTCGGCATATGCCGGGATACATACTTGATCCTTTTTCCTTCCGGGGTGGTAAGCAAAATCGTCTTGCTGGCGCAATCGATGTTTCCTCCATACAACGATAGCCAATCCATTCCCAAAATCACATCCAAACCTTGCGATTCCAAAACAATGAGGTCTGAGGGGAAAACATGCCTTCCAATGGCCAATGGTATCTGAAAACATCCTTGGGTTGCCATATACTCTGCTCCTGGCGAGGTTACTAACATAGGGGTTTTGAGAACTTGGGTGGACATCTTAAACTTATTCACGAATCCCTTGATATGTATGAATGCGATGCACCAGTATCGAAAAGAACAGTTGCAGTAAATGACTTAACCAAAAACTTACCTATTACTGCATCAGGCTGAGCTTCAACTTCCTCCACGCTCACGTGGTTCACATGTCCTTTGTTGAACGGGTTCGGCTTCTTCCCAGAGCTTCCATTGCCATTTCCATTTTGGGCTTCAGGACAATCAGTTGCATAATGTCCCGTCTTCTGGCACTTGAAACAAGTAATGTGACTTAGATCCCTCTTGGTTGGGGTCGATGGGTTGGTGCGGTTCTGTCCGTTGCCTCCTCCATTCCCATTACCATTCTTGGAGCCATTATGGTTGTGCGAACTACCTCCTCCATGGGTATGCTGAAACTGCCCTCCCGGCTTCGGGGTAAATCGTGGCTTCTGCTGAGCTCCAGAATTGTACTTCCCTTGTCCATACTTCCTCTTGCGGTTTTCAATCTGCTGTTGCTTCCCTTCAATCATGAGAGCTCTATCTACCAGCTCCTGGTAGTTGTTGAAGGTTGCTACCATCAACTGCATACTCAGTTCATCATTCAGCCCTTCCAAAAAAATTTCCTGCTTGGCAGCATCTGTAGCAACGTCATCTGGTGCATAACGTGCTAACTTACTGAAATCCTCCACATACTGGCCTACGGTGCGTCCTCCTTGGCGTAGGTTGCGAAACTCACGCTTCTTCATAGCCATGGCTCCTGCTGAAACATGAGCTGTACGGAAAGCTTGCTGAAACTGGTCCCATGTGACAGTGTCAATAGGGTGCGTGGCTATATAATTCTCCCACCATGATGCTGCGGGTCCATCAAGCTGATGTGCGGCAAAACGCACTCTTTCCGCATCTGTGCATCCTGCAGTGGTCAACTCCCTTCCAACTTTGCGGAGCCAATCATCTGCTACAATCGGCTCAGTGCTACTGGAAAACACCGGCGGGTTTAGTCTTAAGAAACGGGCTTAGTGATCAACAGGTGGTGGTGGCGGTGGGTTGTTGTTGTTGTTGTTGTTGCCTTGGTTCTGCACTAACACTTGCATCAGGGCATTCTGTTGTTGAATCAACTGGGTGATCTCTGGCGGGAAAACAAATCCGGTGTCGCGTCTCGGAGGCATCTGATAGGTTTAGAAAAGATGAGAGTTAAGAATAGAATGAGGTCTAGAGAGAAAACACTACCCATTTGCTCATGAGACAAATCAATCAATATCACTCAATCAATTCAAACAAGGCAAAACAATCGATCTAACTAGCGTTACAAAGTGCTTGAACTATACTATTAAATGGGGGAAAACTACTACTGATATGGTGGTCTACTAGAAATTCTGATCCGTTGAAGACTCCATGATGTCTGCTCCGGCTTCATCAACAAAGTCATCTTCACTTGGTTCCGAGTCGGTGTCGTCGATGATGATGTAATTATCCGGACAAGTGCATTCGTCGACTTCTGCTTTTGGTACTGGATTTCCCATGAATACTCCAATCTTCTTCTCCAGGTCGTCATTCTTCCCTACTAGTGCGTTGATTTCCTCCAAATAATCTTCGCGTGTAGCCTTGAGTTCTTCTTGGAGCTCTTTGATCTTCGTTAATGCCTTCTTCAGTTCTTCCTTGTCCGTGCACATCTGGTTCTCCTGGCGACGAATATGTTGGTTCTGCTCCTGGATGAAAGCTGCAATTGATCCATCCTTCTTGGTTCTGATCATCTCCCATTGCGCGTCTCGGCGTCCACAAATTTGGTAAATTGTATCCTTAAGCTCCTGGTGGTAGACTTCTCCAATGCGTCCCATGGCAATGTGTGCGGCCATGCTCTTCCCTAGACTCCAGGTTGGTGCTTCGAAAACCAATCTTATGGGTTCAGTAACTGGCACAAACGTCCTTCCTGGAATGAGAACTTGAATCTTCCAGCTCTCCACTTCAGGTAATGTGGCGTTGTAGGTTCCGGTGATGCTTGGTATTCCTATGTTCAAGTACTTGGTGACTTCCTTCAAGTGTCGACCAAACGGCGTGTCTTCATCTGGTTGCATGAACTTGCTCCTTGCATTCGCCATTCCTAAAAGAGTAGAAAAAGGAGAGGGGTCAGAAATGAGAAGAGAGAAGCTTTCTAGGGCTTAAGCTTAGTGGTCGTGTCCTACAGTCAACCTGGCTCTGATACCAACTTTGTAGCGACCAGACCTCAAATGGTCTGTGCTGCTGTGCACCAGTGTCATCCCTGGATCAGTAATGCTGACACGCACAGTACAAATGGAGGATTTATAACAGAGTAGCAATCACACACTTATTACATCGAATATCTCCGAAGAGATTAAGTATGATAAACATGGCTTAAGGCCATCTAACAACGATAACAGCGGAAGACTTGGAAGATAAGTGAGTCCATCAACTCCAGCGGCATCACTGAGTATAAGACCACGACCTAAGGCACCTTACTCGTCGTCTGAAAAGTCTGCAACATGAAACGTTGCAGCCCGGAAACGGGTCAGCACATAGGATATGCTGGCAATGTAACACATAGAGAGTAATGAACAATAACAATGCTATACTACATGCATATATGGCTGGTGGAAAGCTCTATGGTTACAGTTTTGCGAAAAGCCAATTTTATCCTACTTCAAAGGAATAAATTTTATTTAACTATCATGGTGGTTGTTAAACATTGAGAAGGTACCTCCAACTCAATCCCAATTAAGTGTCATCATTAACCCAACAAAATTAATTAAAAGTAACATAGTGATGAGATTCAAATGATAATCCAGGTACTAGATACTCAAGTTGTCCATAACCGGGGACACGGCTAACCATGATTAGTTTGTACACTCTGCAGAGGTTTGCGCACTTTTCCCCACAAGACTCGATCGCCTCCGCTTGATTCTCGCACTACATGATGTTTGAGAAACGGATGACCGAGACACAGTCTTTCAGGAACAATCACTCTTTACTCCGGGTGGACCGGTACACCTACTTTCCCCTACATCTGCTAGCCCACCTCTTCAAGAGATCTTGTAACCTACTCAACTATGCTAGAGCCCATAATAGCTTGTGGCTGCACACGGAAGTTTCTAGCATGAACAATCTTATGATCCCTTTGAGCCTGGGTGGCGGACCTTATAAAATCAGACAACACTGGGTTCTCCAGGTGCCTCAATCCACCCAGATGTGAGTTTTAGTTGCCACCTTAAGTTGAACCATTAATAAACATCTCACATCTGTCATGAATATCACTCAAACCCAATCCACGTCTACGAGCATAGCATGGCAATAATAATAGCAACGTAGAAGTAACTCCCAAGGGTTTGATAAGAAAACAGGTAATAGGTACTACCTCAACTACTTCCCAATACCCACAATTTATTTAGATCCTAACCATGCAATTGTTTGAGGAAAAGATCTAATGCAATAAAACTGGGTATGAAAAGTATGATCAAAGTGTTACTTGCCTTGCTGATGATCCGCAAAACCTAACGAGTCGAAGTAACAAGCGGCAGACTCCGGGTACTCTATCGCAAACAAACAAGCATACAATCAGTACTCATCTAATGCACAGGTAAAACTCGAATGAAAGATCCAACCAGAAAGTTCAACTTAAGAACTCCGGTTTGCAAAAAGAATCAACTCGAAAGAAGCAACGAAAGTCAAACTGCGAAAGAAAGAAGCTTCGTTTACTAATCTGGATCTAGGTCAAATTTTACTGTAGCAAAAACTTGTTTGAGTAGGTTAAACGGAAATAGAATTTCGAGATGAAACTCTAGGCGCTTGAATCGCCTGATTCCGATAAACGAGCGAGAAGTTAAACAGAAACGAAGATTCGATCAGAAATCGAATCTGAGATAATCGCAGAAAAAATCCGATGAAAAAGAAAAACGGACGAACGCTTAAAGAACGGACGTTCGATAACAGAGAAAAACCGACGAACGCGTTTAGTTAAAACGAACGGTTCGGTGAACGCTCGCAAAATAATAAAACCGAAAAAACCGATCTAGGGTTTTTTTTAAACAAAGGGTTTTTTTTAGAAGAAAACCGGCAAACCGAACGGCATCGAGGTCTAC